>NW_012108275.1:958838-963569 GCF_000951045.1 Mandrillus leucophaeus | reverse complement strand
AAAAAAAAAAAAAGGAAGCAAAGGGGAGTCAGTGAAAAATAAGTAAAATACACAATGGTTAGATGATGCTGAGTGCAATGAAACAAAATAATTCAGAGACGGAGCACATGGAGGCTTCCACATGGGTGGAAGCTGTCATACTGACTAGGGCATTGGGGAAGCCTTCACTGCAATGACATTTGAGTTAAATCCTGAGCAGGTGAGGAGCATCTGGGGATGAGTATTCTCGGCCAAAAATATAGTAAATAAAGAACCATTGATGTGGGAGTGGGCTTGGCCTGATTTAGAAAAAGCACAAAGGCCACTGTGCTTGGAGCAGAGCAAGCAAGGGAAAGAGAAGCATAAGATGGGGTCAGAGAGTAGCAATGGAAGCCTTGAGGTTGTGGCATGAGTGAGGTGGGGCATGTTGGAGGATACTGAGCAGAAAGGGGTATGGGCTCACGCATGTTTAAACAGCATCCTGTGTCCTGAAGAGAAGGGTAAATGTAGGGGGACCAGTGAGGAGGCTCCTGCCACAGTCCAGGCAAGGTGCTATAGTGGCTCGGGCCAGCATGGTTGTCCTTATTAGACTCGAGTGACTTGAGATCTGGGACTAGATCCCATTTATGTTTTAACCTCCAGCCTCCAGCACAGTGCCCCACACACAACACAATAGGTGCTCAAAGGCACTGAATAAACAAATAAGGCAAGTTGTCTCAGCAAGAAGCTACAGCTTCTGAAGTCAGCACTGTTTGTTTTTCTAGGGCCATGTCTTAGTCTGTTTTGTGTTGCTATAAAAGAATGTCTGAGACTGAGTAATTTATAAAGAAAAGAAGTTTACCTGGCTCTTGGTTCTGCAGGCTGAGAAGTGCTAGGGCATGGCGCTGGCTTTCCGCAAGGGATTTCATGCTGCATTACAACCTAGCGAACAACAGTAAGGAGAAGCAGACAGGTGGAAGAGGGGGAAACCTGAGGGATGTCCTGGCTTTGTAACAACACACTCTTGAGGAACTAATCTATTTCTGGGAGAACTAATCCAGTCTTGAGAGAGTGAGAACTCACTCACTAACATGAGAACAGCACCAAGCCATTCATAAGGGATCCACCCCCGTGGCCCAAATACCTTCCACTAGCCCCCAACTCCCGATGTTGCCATGGTGGCGATAAAATCTCAACATAAGCTTTGGTGGGGACAAATGAACCATATCCAAACTATTGCAGGAGAGATTTTGCAACATTTTGTTTCCAGTGGGTAAGCTTCATCTTCTGTGCTTTCTAACTGAATGGCCCTTAGGCCACATTCTGAGGACAGCGTGGGTGTTTGCATGAGGGCCAACACAACCAAAACTTGATTGTGAAATTGTTTTTCTTTAAATTACCTTTGGACATAGGAAACGTGTTTCAAAAAATAAGTAAAAACCACCCATTCTCCAAGGCGGGCTGCCTTAGGCAACTGAGTGCCTCAAGACCCCAGGTGCATCCTAGAATGCAGTCCAAACCTGTGTGAAACCCAAATCACATCTTTGATAGTCAATGTCTGTCTTTCTGGTTCTAATTTAAAGATAAAAAAATACCTGTAATCCCAGCACTTTGGGAGGCTGAGGTGGGCAGATCACTTGAGACCAGGAGTTTGAGACCAGCCTAGCTAACATGATGAAACCCCATCTCTACTAAAAATACAGAAAATCTAGCCGGGCATGGTGGTGCACGCTTGTAGTCTCAGCTACTTGGGAGGCTGAGGCAGGAGAATCGCTTGAACCCAAGAGGTGGGGCTGTAGTGAGCTGAGATCCCACGACTGCACTCCAGCCTGGGAGACAAAGCAAGACTCCATCTCAAAAAATTAAAGACTAAAAATCTTCATTAAAAAAATCAAAATCAACATTTGGATAAGGTAATTTGAGAAGGATTTATTAGCATGTGAATTTATTTACTTATTTATTTATTTTTAAGAAAGAGAAATGTACAGAGAGATGGGGGGTGGTCAGGTAGCAGTTCTTTAAACTCTCTGTAAAGCTTAATGATTATATGATTTCTCAGAGTTGCTGTAGGGCTTCGGTGAGATAATATCCCTAAAATGCCTTGCACTAAGCCTACCATAGAGTGACACTCAAGAAATGTTAGTCCCAGCGTTTTCCCTTAACAATTGTCTTTTCCCCTAACAATTCTCTCAGCTGTTTGCCAGGGATCTGAATGTCGTGGGTCCACCAGGTTTCTCAGTCTGACAAGATCACTTTTCTCATCTGGTAACCTCAAGGCTGCAAGATGAGTTTTACGGGCCCTTTCCTCCATAATGCAATATCGATTTTTACATGATTTTTGATACAACTTTAAATTATTCAACATTGTATTTAATTTTTATTTTAGACAAAGTCTAAATTTTCCTAGACCTTGGAAATTTCATTATTTTAGATGTGAGCAATAATGGAATTTTTTTAACCCCAAAAGTTTGGTTTTTTCCTTCTTGATTTTAAAATAAACTCACACATGTTTGTGGGTCCCTAAGAGTACCATGAACCCTAGGCACTGTGCCTAATGAGAAATGATGGAAAGAGAAACAAAAATGTGAAGAACAAAGTCCAACAACTCAAAGCTGCTCAAGGAAGGGATATTGCTTCTATGGGAGGGTTTACTCGTCCCTCAAATGGGTTTTCCTGGCTCTTTGACTCTTCAATCCCTTCCAGAGGACAATAATAAAATTTGTTCTATGAAACTAAAGGAAAACCATAAACGGTCGGTGACTGGGTTGGTGGACATTAGCTAATGTGAAACAGAGCACAGGACTTGTCTAACAAGGAATTTACACATTCCCATCCACACACACCTTGGCCTGGTGTGGGTTCTGCCTGGGGCCATGGATAATGAATGCCTGCACAGCCTCTCCGGACTCTCAAGGGAACCGCTTGCACCCAAAACCTAACCTCAAGGACCTCCAGGCAGATCAGGAGAGCAGGTCATTCACCACTCACAGGACAAAAGGAACTGATTCAGCCTGCTTTTGGGGGCAGGGAATTGATTCCTGGACAATTAAGGAGTGTTTAAAAGAGATTGGCTGCTGGTGGGACCACTCCAGTCACTTTCCAGGCAAGACAGGGCTACCTTCAGCATCTCTAGTGAAAGTGGTGAATTAGCACTTCAAGGGTGAGATGGCATGGACAGAAGCTTCTGGGACTGAGTTCACCATTGGAGGCTTCTTTCCAGCTTCCTGAAGGTCTCTGGAGGTCTCTTTTTACCTGGGAGGATGATCCCTGGCGGCTCCCTGCTGACATTCTTCAAAACTAGGCTATTTCCCCAGTGTCCTGCAGATAGAACAGAAGAGGAAATGATGAAAGTAGGTTGCTCTATTATTAACTCATCTTTTAATTTCAGTTCCTTTGTTTTAGTATCAGTTTCTTGATGCTAGGCATGACACCCATTCATTCACTCATTTATTCATTCAACAAATGTTTATCAATAACCTATGACATTCTAGGCACTATTCTAGACATTTGGAATACAGCAGTGAATGAAATAAAGATCCCTACCAGTGTGAAGCAAACATTCTAGAGGGGAAAAAAGGCAAGAAACTATAACACAACAGCACAGTTGATTGTCTGTAAGATGGCAGTGATACAAGATGCACTGTTAGTCTATGTGCCACTAAAGAAAGAAAGAATGCTGCTAATAAATTGTTGCCATTATAGAATGCATCTTGATTTTATGTATGTTAAAATGTGAAACTTAGAATTGATTACATATGATAAACTATAGTATATTAAAAGGTGGCTATGAAAAAAAGTGAAGCAGGGAGGGGAGTGGTGATATTGAACGAAGGCTTGAAAGAAATGGGGCTATTAAATTAATGGCAACTATTTTTGCAAAACTGCTTTATTGAGATGTGTAATTTATATATAATAAAACTCATCCTTTTAAGTGTATAATCCAATACATTTTAGTAAGGTTACAGAGTTATGCAAACATGATCTAGATTACCATGATCTAGATTTATAATATTTCTTTCTTTTTTTTTAAAGAACAAGTAACATGAGATCCACCTCTTAAAAATTTTTAAGCGTACGGTACAGTGTTGTTAACCAGAGGCACAATTTTGTATAGCAGATCTCCAGAACTTAATCATCTTGCATAACTAAAACTTCATACGCCTTGAATAATAACTTTCCATTTAACCTGCCCCATATGCTAGCAACCACCATTCTACTCTGTTTCTATGTGTTTGACCTTAGATACATTTAGATCCTTATGTAAGTGAAATTATGCAGTGTTTGTCCTTTTGTGACTGGCTTATTTCACTTCGCATAATGTCTTCCAGGCTCTTCCAAGTTGTAGCATATGGTAGAATATTTTTAAAGCTGAATAATATTCTACTGCGTGTACAGTATGCCACATTTTCTTTATCCTTTCATCCAGCAATGAACATTTAGATGATTTCCACTTCTTGGCTACTGTGAATAATGCTACAATTAACATGGTAGTGCAAATATCTCTTTGAGGTCCTGATTTCAAATCTTTTGGATAAATCCCCCAAATGGGATTGTTAGATCATACAGTATTTCTATTTTTAATTTTTTCATGAACCTCCATACTGTTTTCTATAGCAGTTGCACCATCTTACATTCCTACCAGCAGTGTGCCAGGATTTCAGTTTCTCAACAGCCTAGCCAACACTTATCTTTGTTTTTGTTCTATATATATATATATATATATACACACACACTAGATATCCTAACAGCTGTGAGATGATATCTCATTGTAGT
>NW_012108275.1:943887-958574 GCF_000951045.1 Mandrillus leucophaeus | reverse complement strand
AGCAGAGGCTGCAGAAGATAGAATATTGCTGAACAGCGAGTGTTGTTGTCTGATTCTTGCTCTGGAAGCTTCGTCTCAGGGGTGTACCCCACCATGTGAGGTGTGAGGTGTTGGTCTGCACCTAGTGGGTCCCATTTAGGCTACTCAGGGGTCAGGGACCCACTTGAGCAGACAGTCTGTCCGTTCTCAGATCTCAACCTCCGTGCTGGGAGATCCACTGCTCTCTTCAAAGCTGTCAGACGGGGCATTTACCTCTGCTGAGGTTTCTGCTGCTTTTTGTTTAGCTACACCCTGTCCCCAGAGGAGAAGTCTACAGAGGCAGGCCGGCCTCCTGGAACTGTGGTGAGCTCCACCCAATTGGAGCTTCCTGGTGGCTTTGTTTACCTACTTAAGCCTCAGCAATGGTGGACATCCCTCCCCCAGCCTCGCTACCACCTTGCAGTTAGATCTCAGACTGCTGTGCTAGCAATGAGGGAGGCTCCCTGGGCGTGGGACCCTCTGGGCCAGGTGTGGGATATAATCTCCTGATGTGCCATTTGCTAAGACCCTTGGTAAAGCGCAGTATTAGGGTGGGAGTGACCCAATTTTCCAGGTGTTGTGTGTCTCAATTTCCTTTGGCTAGGAAAAGGAATTCCCTTCCCCCTTGCACTTTCTAGGTGAGGTGATGCCTCTCCCTGCTTCAGCTCTCGCTGGTTGGGCTGTACCCATGGACCAGCACCAACTGTCCAACATGCTCCAGTGAGATGAACCCGGTACCTCAGTTGAAAATGCAGAAATCACCCATCTTCTGTGTCGCTCACGCTGGGAGCTGGAGGCTGGAGCTGTTCCTATTCGGCCATCTTGGGTGTGCCCTCCCACAATGAATTCTTATCAAATGTTTGGTGGTAGGCATTGTCATGCCTATTTTATGAATGGTGAAACTGAGGCTCAGAAAAGTAACTTGTTTTTGGTCACAAACCCAGGTGAGGAGAATATGGTACTTGAACCCAGGTCTCTCTGATGTTAACACAAAAACTCTTCTTCTACATCTCACTGGCTTCTCTGATTCTGGCCATTTTAATTTCCCTCTTGCACAAAAAAAAAAAAAAAAAAAAAAAGCTAATTGGAGCACCAGGCAAGCAGGGTCTCTGGATAGAAATCAGACTCATAGAAACCAGAATGAAACCTTTGGCAATAGAAAGCCCAATTCACTGCCTGAGAAGTGTCATGTTTTGTGGAGGTGCAAGCAGTTGGCTTATGATCTCAGATCTCAAGTTCTAGCACTTTCACTTTAAAACCTATTATTTGAGTGAGTTAAGACTCTCTGCCTCCAAAGAGATTTTTTTTTTTTTGTAAAAACTCTCCCTTGTTAAACAGTTTAACTCAAACTGGCAGCATAATTGTTAAAAATAAACTTATTTTGTTACTTTGCGAAGCATAAGGCCAAATAACAATGGACATGGAAACCCACCACAGTCTTTTTAAAACTAAGTCAAACATCCTATATATAGAAAAACATCTTGTGTAAAACCTGTTAAGCCAATATTGGCTGAATTCAAAATTACACCTAATTTGAAACAACTGCTTTTTCCTTAGCCAACTGGCTACCCTATTGTTCTTTAATAAAAATAACAGAAAGTCCAAATTTGAAGTCAAGTTCTCCCCAAAGAAAGATATGTTTCATATTAAAAGGCTCTACTGGTGACACTTGCGATATGAGCTGGGGTCTCCATTGTCTATCCTGGTAGAGTGGGAAGATTATCAGTGGTTAGGCAAGGTCCCTAAAAAGTTGAAATTTTTGCTACAAACATGAGGGAATAATAAAACTTGGTTGGAATAAACAAACTTTCAGGACAGTCTAGGCAGAGATCAGAATTCTCAAAATCCAAAGGCCTTTGCTGTGTTTTATTCATAACCTGCTCAGAGGAAAGCTGAAAACGGATCCTATATACCAGCAGCCCATTTTTTTTTTTTTTTTTTTTGAAACAGAGTTTCTCTCTGTCACCCAGGCTGCAGTGCAGTGGTGTGATTTTGGCTAACTGCAACCTCCAACTCCCAGGCTCAAGCAATTCTCATACCTCAGCTTCCCGAACTGGGACTACAGGTGTGTGTGCCACAACGCCCAGCTAATTTTTGTATTTTTAGTAGAGACAGGGTTTCGCCATGTTGACCAGGCTGGTCTCAAACTCCTGGCCTCAAGTGATCTGCTTGTCTTGGCCTCCCAAAATGCTGGGATTACAGGTGCGAGCCACTGTGCCTGGCTTTATTCTTTCTCACTGAGGCAAAGTGTTCCATTTTAGGAATAGACCAAAGTTTACTTGTACGTTTCTCTGTTGGTGGACATTTGGATTGCTTCCAGTTTTGAGACATTAAGTGAAGTAGTAGTTACCAGCTAGTGGCTGGGTCTATTAGTCTGTTTTCATGCTGCTGGTAAAGACACACTCGAGACAGGGAAGAAAAAGAGGTTTAATTGGACTTAACAGTTCCACATGGCTGGGGAGCCCTCAAAATCATGACAGGAGGCAAAAGGCACTTCTTACATGGTGGTGGTAAGAGAAAAATGAGGAAGAAGTAAAAGCAGAAACCCTAATAAATCCATCAGATCTTGTGAGACTTATTCATTACCATGAGAATAGCATGGGAAAAATCGGCCCCCATGATTCAATTTCCTCCCCTTGGGTCCCTCCCACACCACGTGGGAATTCTGGGGGATAAAATTCCAGTTGGGATTTGGATGGGGACACAGCCAAACTTATCATTCCGCCCCTGGCCCCTCCAAATTTCATGTCCTCACATTTCAAAACCAATCATGCTTCCCAATAGTCCCCCAAAGTGTTAACTCATTTCAGCATTAACCCAAAAGTCCATAATCCAAAGTCTTATCTGAGACAAGGCAAGTTCCTCCGCCTATAAACCTGCAAAATCAAAAGCAAGTTAGTTACTTCCTAGATACAATGGAAAAACAGGTATTGGGTAAATTCAGCCATTCCAAATGGGAGAAATTGGCCAAAACAAAGGGGTTACAGGGCCCATGCAAGTCCGAAATTCAGTGGGGCTGTCAAATTGTAAAGCTCCAAAATGATCTCCTTTGACTCTAAGTCTCACATCCAGGTCATGCTAATTCAAGAGTTGGGTTTCCATGGTCTTGGGCAGCTCCACCCCTGTGGCTTTGCAGGGTACAGCCTCTCTCCCACTGTTTTCATGGGCTGGCATTGCATGTCTGTGGCTTTTCCAGTTGCACAGTGCAAGCTGCCTGTGGATCTACCATTCCAGGGTCTGGAGGACGGTGACCCTCTTCTCACAGCTCCACTAGGTGGTGCCCCAGTAGGGACTCTGTGTGGGGGCTCCGACCCCCCATTTCCCTTCTGCACTTCCCTAGGAGAGATTCTTCATGAGGCCCCTCTCCTGCAGCAAACTTTTGTCTGGGCATCCAGGCATTTCTATACATCTTCTGAAATCTAGGTGGAGATTCCCAAACCTCAATTCTTGACTTCTGTGGACTGCAGGCTCAGCACCATGTGGAAGCTGCCAAGGCTCGGGGTTTGCACACTCTGAAGCCACAGCCCAAGCTCTATGTTGGCCCCTTTCAGCCAGATGGGACACAGAGCACCAAGTTTCTAGGCTGCACACAGCACAGGGACCCTGGGACTGGCCCATGAGACCCCTTTTTCCTCCTGGGACTCTGGGCCTGTGATGGGAGGGGCTGCTGTGAAGGTGACATTTACCCCATGATCTTGGGGATTAATGTTAGATTCCTTACTACTTATGCAAATTTCTGCAGCTGGCTTGAATTTCTCCTCAAAAAATGGGTTTTTCTTCTCTACTACATCATTAGGCTGCAAATGTTTTGAACTTACATGCTCTGTTTTCCTTTTAAAATGGAATGCTTTTAATAGCACCCAAGTCACCTTTTGAATGCTTTACTGCTTAGAAATTTCTTCTCCCAGGCACCCTAAATCATCTCTCTCAAGCTCAAAGTTCCACAGATCTCTAGGGCAGGGGCTAAATGCCACCAGTCTTTTTGTTAAAACTAACAAAAGTCACCTTTGCTCCAGTTCCCAACAAGTTCCTCATCTCCATCTGAGACCACCTCAGTCTGGACCTTATTGTTCTTATCACTATTAGCATTTTTGTCAAAGCCATTCAGCAAGTCTCTAGGAAATTCCAAACTTTCCCACATTTTCCTGTCTTCTTCTGAGGCCTCCAAACTGTTCCAAACTCTGCCTGTTACCCAGTTCCAAAGTCGCTTCCACATTTTCAGCTATCTTTTCAGCAATGCCCCACTGTACAGGAACCAATTTACTGTATTAGTCTGTTTTCACACTGCTGATAAAGACATACCTGAGACTGGGAAGAAAAAGAGGTTTAATTGGACTTACAGTTCCACATGGCTGGGGAGGCCTCAGAACCATGGCGGGAGGCAAAAGGCACTTCTTACATGGCAGTGGCAAGAGAAAAATGAGGAAGAAGCAAAAGCGGAAACCTCTGATAAACCCATCAGATCTCATGTGACTTACTTACTATTATGAGAATAGCATGGGAAAGACCAGCCCCCATGATTCAATTACTTCCCCGTGGGTCCCTCCCATGACACATGGGAATTCTGGGAGGTACAGTTCAAGTGGACATTTGGGTGGGAACATAGCCAAACCACATCACTGGGGGAGGAAGGCACCATGGTAGTGCTATGGACCAAATCATGTCCCCTCCATATTCGTATGCTGAGGCCTGTAGCCCCAGTGTGAATATATTTGGAGATGAGGCCTTTATGGAAGTAATTAAGATTAAATGAGGTCACAAAGTGAGGGCCCTGATCTGACAGAATTTGTGTCCTTTCAGGAAAGACACCAGAGCTCTTGCTCTTTCCCTCCAGGTGCACAAAGTAGTGGCCATGTGAGCACCTACTGAGAAAGCAGCCATCTGCAAGCCAGGAAGGGGGCCCTCACCAGCGATTCTAGCCCCCTGATCTTGGACATCCAGTTTCCAAAACTGTGAGAAACTGATTTTTGTTATTGAAATCACCCAGTCTTTGGTATTTTGTTATGGCCACCCTGGCAGACTAACAAAAGTAGGGGTAAGCATGTTATTAACCAGAAAGAGACATAAAGGAGCTTTCCACATAAGGGCGATGGATATATTCTGTATCTTGATCAGGGTAGTAGTTACGTGGTTGGATACACAGGTGAACAAGTTTGTCAAACTGTCAGTTCCAGATTTGTGCATTCTTGTGCATATAAATTTTCCTAAACTTGAAAAAGGCCTTCTTATTCCCATCTTTCCCAATGGAATCTGTGTTTCAAAAACATAACATAGTCTTCATGCCTTCAAACAGGCCTGGTAGAAAGGAAATTAACATACATTATTTATCTCTTACATATGTATGTTTCTCCCTGTAATAAATAATGGGGATTGAGCAATTAGCACAAGATTAAGCAACTGCTAAACGCAGCTCTGGGTTCAGACCTGTACCAGGCAGAGCTGAGAGCCAGTTCCCTTTCCCTACCACACTGAAACTGACAGGGAAGCCGCTCAGCTAAGGGGATGTGCAGAAAGGATGCTCTGGGGTCTCCCGAGGCTGCGGGGTGGCCGGGGAGCCGTGGGGTCTGGAAGGCAACTCTCTGGGGCACAGTGCTCAAGTCACCTCTCTGAGGAACGGCTCTGCCTGCACTCCTTCTTGTACTTTGTTTACTGGCCCCTAGGAAAAGAGCATGGTAGGGAGCAAACAGTGAGGCGGCAAAAGTCTCTGAGAGGAGCCACGCAGACAGCTGGGCAGCCGTGCCAAGAACAACAGGAAGCTCGCGGCCCCACCCCTGCTCGCTGCAGCCCTGGCCTGGAGACCCGGGGTTATTTGCTCCGAAGGGCCTTCTGCAGATGTTACATAAACAAAACCTCCATTGACTCCAGTTCTGAGCCTGGCCTAAAATAGCCTGCGGACTTCCCCCTACCACTGTGCAGTTTCTCCGCCATCCCTCTTGGTCCCCTTGTGTGCTAGCTGCTTCCCTCCATTGACCACATGTGCAGACACCTCTCGCCAGTGTCCCTAAGAGGCCAGTTCCCTGGGGAACATAAAGCGGGGCTCGTTTGCTTTCCCTGGCAGGTCAGACACAAAGCATCCTTCTAAGACTTTTGATGGCTACTGGCCAAGGGACATGTCTCCCCTCCCCAGGGAGGCAGGAAGCCTCCCCTCCCCAGGGAGGCAGGAAGCTGGGCTGAGGTACAGTGGAGTTTGGTCAGCAGCCCGCACAAGAGGGATGGTGCTTTTTCTCTGTGTCTGTGTCTCTCTCTGTGTGTGCCTGCGTGTCTCTCTCTCTCTCTCTCTCTCTCTCTCTCTGTCTCTCTCTCTCTCTCTCTCTCTGTCTCTCTCTTTCTTAAGGGCAAACTCTCCAGGTAAGGGCACGAGTTCTTCGTCAGGGTCTCTATTTTCACTTGATGTAACGACTGAACACTCTAGTCTTGACTCTTCCTCCAAGCTCCTATAAAATTCCCTGACCCCATTTGCACTTCGACTCCTTCATTCTGCAGAAAACCATTCCTTTGTGAACATCTGGAGAGTCACAGATCCGTGCCACAGCACGGGGTCACTCTGGGCCTTGCCACTCAACATGGGCCCCTGGAAGCTATTATCATCTTTTCCCTTTGACCTCCCACACTTCCCCAGGATCTTAACTCACAAAAATAACAAAAACAACACTAGCAATAAAAACATATTTATGTCAACTACTTACTATGTGCCTGATACAAGGCTAAGCATTTCATGCGTTTTATTTTATTTCATATTGAACAGTATTATGAGTTTGGTACAATAATTATCTCCAGCTGACAGAAGGGCAAACTGTAGTTTGGAAAAATTATAGAGCTTGTCAAAGACGTGGCAGAGGTGGAACAGTCAGTCTAGTATTTGTGTCTCAACCTCCGCATTCCATGTCCAGGGAAAAAGATGGCAGGACTCACATCTCCTCCTTTCCATGGTCTTTCTTCTATTCAAAGGCCATGCTTTTGTGTCCGTGGTCAATGTCATTAAACATGTCATTGATCAATTAATTATCCAATCAGTATTTGATGACTATGTTTTCTGGGCAAGTTGCTATTTGAGTCTATACCAGACCAAAAAACCAAAAACATATGATGTATACTATGCGAATATTTAGCTCCTATTGTATCAACAGTAGTACTTTGGTTGTGAGAGGACTTTGTGTTTCTCTGGGCTGGAGATCCTCAAACCAGATGGCCGGCCTGGAGCTAGACATTCTTTAATTTAATTTTTTTTTTTTAATTTCAACTTTTATTTTAGATACCAGAGGTACGCGTGCAGGTTTGTTACATGGGAATATTGCATGAGACTCAGGTTTGGAGTATGGATCATGTCACTTATGTAGTGAGCATAGTACCTGATAAATAGTTGATTGCTGCCCCCCATCCCCCACTGTCTAATAGTCTACAGCATCCATTGTTCCCATATTTATGTCCATGTGTGCTCAGTGTTTAGCTCCCATTTATAAGTGAGAACATGTGGTATTTGGTTTTCTGTTTCTACATTAATTTGCTTAAGATTATGGCCTCCAGCTGCATCCATGTTGCTGCAAAGGACATGATTTCATTCTTTTTTATGGCTGCATAGTATTCCAAATGTGTGTATTACCACACTTTCTTTATCCAGTCTTACCACTGTTGGGCACATGGGTTGGTTCCATGTCTTTGTTATTGTGAATAGTACAGCAATGAACATATAAGTGCATGTGTCTTTTTGGTAGATTTTTGGATGATTTTTTTTTCTTTGGGCATGTTTTCTTTTGGGCATATTTTCCTTTGAGCAAGCCCAGTAATGGAATTGCTGGGTTGAATGGAGCTAGAAGTCCTATCAACTTACAGGGGGGAAGATGGGAAGGAGCGGAAGTGATGTGGAGAGCTTTAAGGATCTGCGGAACAAGAGGATCCTTCAAAAAGGCCCACGCTTAGGCAAGGGGCCGGAACCAGGCTGTGTTGACCCAGCAAGGGGCTAATGGAGCTTGGGAGACCCTGGCATGCTGAGGAGTTTAGCTCAGATCTGCATTCTCTTCACTCTGGGGGTTACTGTGAGGCTGGCTCTCAAATTATGCCCCCAGGGTGGAGTTGGCTTTCACTTTAGACCAAGTCAAAGCCTTCCTTTATCTCTAGAAAAAAGTCCTACTCCTGCGAGGTTCCCCTGGTTTTATTGTCTATTCACTTGTTTTATTCATCCATCCGTTCAATCCAGAAACATTTCATGAGCATCCACTATGTGCTAATACTAGGCACCGGGGTTACAGAAATGAATTTTAAAAGGAATGGAATATGGTCCCAGCCTTTCAGGAATTCGTACTGTAATGTGGGGGAGAGAGAAGAAGATAGTTATGGTGCAGGATGGCAAGGCCAGCTATGAATGTAAACTGCAGGCTTGGAAAGGCCCTGAGCTGGTCGGCCTGCCAGGTGCTGAGGCAGTGTGAGTACCCACCTGTTCCTGTGCAGAAGGAAGGAGGGTGAATGTCCATAGAGACTTCCAGAGGAGATTGCTGGGGGATGCTTATTTCCTTCTCTTGAGCTTCCTTCCCTGTGAAAAGATCTCCACTAAAGGAAACTGGTTACTGTTTACCTCTTTGACCCATCTCCCTAGGAGACGAGGAATGGCTTATCTGATTGGAGAGTTAGTTCAGGAGAGGGAGCTAGGAGAGAGTGGCTCTGGTTTTTCCCTGGTAGAGATAATTTCCTTCTACTGCTCTGTGTCCTAAACTTTATAGAAGTTGGCCATGGCCAGGAAGGTGCTGCTTGTAGCCCAGTGAATGAGTTTAGTTCAAGAGAAGATATTGAAATGTCCACCTAGCTAGGATATTGAAAGCCACATTCTCCAGCCTGACTTTTATCAATATTGTCGATTTTGATCTTCATTTGCCTGATTCCTGTAACATGGACAAAATGTACTATTTATTGGACTCCCTTGAATCCCATCATACATGATACTTATGTGTGTGACAGGGATGGACTCACCTCTCTGCCTGACTGGGAGTCATCTACATCCCATGTGCTAAGCTTTGCAGAGAGAGGAGGCACATTTTCAGGGACTTCCCTGCCTCATTCCCTGCCTCATTCCCTGCTTGAAAGCTTCCTTCTGACCCCGCTCTGCAGCAAGAGAGGAAACAGAACATCTAAGATGAAAACAGAAAATCTGTATGGTCCCTTTTTCAGAGTCTACGGCAGTTCTACGAAGGTCATGAACATCCTTTGGTCTGAGCCCGGAACACCCACTGATGTCCCAGATAAGACTCTGCCTGGCTGCCTGCTGTCCTCTCGGGCCATCTTTATTTTGGAAGGGGCCCTTCTGTCAATGTGTTCTGGCTTGGCTTTCAGGAACACCTTTGCCCTGTTGTTTCTCATGCTTGACTTCCTGTGGAGCTGAACTTGGGATCGTATGTTTCCCTAGAAGAATATGCTGCAACCGTATTATCCTGGAACCCTTAGAAGGCAGGTCAGGATTACTGCCCCTTTTTTTCTCAGAAGACGGATTACTAAGATGCCAAAAGGGACCTAAGGTAGGGAAACACCCAAGCAGGATTGGCAGAAACCCAGAGGGCCCCATGTATACAGCCCTTAGTATTCTCGCATCAGACAATGCCGTTTTCACCTTCATTCTATCAGCTGGTTTCTCAACAGCGAACTGGACTGGTTCTTTTCTCCTAAATTGGGACACCAAAAGCTTCAGAGTAACCAATAGCCCAGTAGAGGGAGCTGTGTTAAACAAGATTTCCAAGCTAAAGGGTAAAATACAATCAGCCAAGCAGGTAGCCCTGTGTATAATTCAGAAACTTGTGTGTTAACAGATGGTTGCCTATTCAAAAGCTCTGAGCCAGAACACAGCTTTTGCAAGGTGGTGTCTTGGGTTTTGTGGGTTGCCCAGGATCATGCATCTTGCTTCCATCAGCAGAACATGGTCTTGGCTCCACATGGCAATTCCGTGGTTAGACAGGTTTGTAGATTCCACAGGTAGCCCTGGCTCTGGGAGCGGGAGGGAAGTGGGCAATTCCGCTGACCTTGCACACACCAGGTGGCGCTCATGCTCATGGTCTTTGGAGATAGATTCTGTGTCAGAGAAACCTATAACTTAGGGGAGTTATTAGTGACAAGTTTTGAGGGCTCTGGCTGGGAAAGAGATGCAGTGAAAGGAGAATCTTGCACAAATATTTGGAGCTTCTGTTCACCTAACTCATCTAGCTGCCTGTGGGGTCTCGGACTGGGCTAAGTTCAAATCTAGGGCAGCCCTTGGTATAATTTCATTGAATAAACTTCTGTGATCAAGACAATTATGAAATGTGGAAAATATCGAGGAAAGCAACATATACTGTGTGTGTGCGTGTGTGTGCATGTGTGTGTGTGTGTGTGTGTATGTATGTGCATGCTTTGTTGTGTGTTTGAGTTTGCCTGAGAAGAGGAGTCTCCAAAATCGATCATGGATCATGAAAGATATCTATGGTAGAGATAAGAGAACTAGCAAACTAGCATCCTCAAGGATTCAGCAGATGCCTACAGGTTAAAAATTCATGCAGACCTGTTGGGAAATAAGAGAGGAATGAGATGGTACATGAGGTGACTTCATTGTGTGCATTTGTTTGCTGGGGCCTGCCGTCACAAAATACCACAGACTGGGAGGCTGAAACAACAGACATTTATTTTCTCACAGTTCTGAAGGCTGGAAGTCCAAGACCAAAGTGCCTGCTGATTTCTCCTGAGGTCTCTCAGTTGGCTTGTAAATGGCTTGTAGATGACTTGTAGATGGCTTGTAGATGACTTGTAGATGGCTGACCTCTTCCTGCCTCTTTGAGGTCATCCCTCTATGCACACCAGCCCCTGGCATCTTTCTCTTCTTATAAGGACAGTCATATTGGATTAATGCCCCACCCTAATGACCTCAGCCTGATCACTTCCTTAGACCTCTTCTCCAAGTATTCCATTCTGGAATATGCCGGCCGAGGAGGGGGTGCAGGTTGGGACTTCACATGAATTTGGGGGGAACAGATTCAGCCCATAACACTGTGTATGTCCATGGGGACAAAGAATTGTACTGATTATGGTAAATTATGTTAGTTGTTATAACTGATACATTCTGAAGTCTTAGAGCATAATACAAACAAAATCTGTTTTTCACTCACATGAAAGTCCATTTCAATCAGCCAGAAGCCATTGGATGGCTGTAGAAAATGTAGTCATTCAAAGACCTAGCTGCCATCTTCAACATATGTTGTGTCCATGGATATTTTGGAAGGAGAAGTCAGAAGGAAAGTGTGGACAAGGCACTAGACTCTTCATGGCCTTCACCCAGAACTGACACATCCTTCCACTTACACTGCATCAGCAGGAGCTAGTCTTATGCATATATCTAGAGGAAAGGGGTCTGGCAATGTAATTTGCATCTATGCCCAGGAAGCGAAAGTGGGTTAGGTAAACATCTAGTCAATCTTTGCAGGAATGAAGTAAGCTTGGCCAGCTACAAGTCTAAAGATGGGCCAGGTGTTCTGGGGAACTAGTCAGCGGGTACTAGAAAGTCAAGTAAACATGCATTAAGGAACCCTTCGAGGTTCCCAAAGTCATGATGAACCTTGGTCTTGGGTGGTGTTCCCCAACCTCTTTCATGTCATGGCACACACAGGAAAGGATCATTCTTGTACTGTATATTAGACTCTCTGGATGAGGTTATTCAAGGCCAGAGGTGATACATGAGTTAGGAGGCCCCATGCACTCCAGGTGGCCACCTGGCCACTGTGAAGGCTGAGGATCTTATGGCATTTGCCATTCAGGATGTCCAGGGTTAATGGCTGGTAATCTGTTTGCAACATACTGAGGTGCTGCAGCTTACAGGTGGGAATGTTGAGGTCTAGAGAACAAAGCAAGTGACACGTGGATTAGATGTGCATTCTGTGAAGACCAAACCTACTGCCACCATCATGGGATAAAACAGAAAGGGAAACCAGGTGCTGTAAAAGCCAAGGGCAGCAGAATTGTCCTGAAGGACCCTGCAAGATAATAAAGCATAGGGACCACAGATTTTCCCTTCATCTGGAGTCCACACTCTTAAAACTAGTGAGTTTTAATTATGTTATATTTGTAGCAACTCTTTCTTCTCTCTCTGGAGTAATTAATTGGAAGAGAATTACAAAGGAAACCCAGACATGGGTATTAATATTCATCAGAGGACACAACAGAGGAAAGAAAACAGAACATAGGCTCTTGAACATTTTAACATAGGTTCAAGATTTTAACATTTATACACTCTGTCTTTGGTTTGGTTTAAATCATATGCACTTTGAACTAACAAATATTTCATGTCATCTATAAATAACTCAGTGAATGCTTACAAATTATAGGACAATGTAGTTATATCACAATGTGGCAGGGGCGCTGAAGGCCAATTAGAAAGCTCGTATGCTTTTAACGAATACCCCACTGAAAGAAATCAATTTGCATCCCGTGATTATTGCACCATCAGAGAATCTTTGCAATGTTGTTAACCCTGGACATCATAATTTACAAATGCCAGATAACACTTAAAATTGATTAACAGTGTATTTTGAGATAAAATGGTGTTTTTGCCTTACTAATCAGCTCTTTCACAGAAATTATTCTTGCTTTCCACAAAGTTATGAAAAATAAATTGGAGAAATATTTTATTAAAATTTTAAAAGCAAACAAATAACTTTCAGGATAATATTCAGATCCTTTGTAATTTCCTTTCTCCATTTTCATCAAATATGGGAATGCTTAACCACACAGGAAGAAGTTGGTGGACTTGGAAAGTTGCTGAATTCTCTTATTTGAATCAATCCACATTAAACACAAGCTATTGTTTTATTAGCAAGTGAAGGATAAACATAGCTTACACTGAGTGGATATGGAAGACAAACTGGTTTCCTCTAGCCCAGTGATCCTTGAACAAATGAATGATTCTGACGGAAACCCAAGGAGAGAAGATTTTCCTGAGATTGGGTGGAAACAAGCCATTCATGTATCAAATCCCTTCTTACCCACAAAATCCAGCCTACCAGGTTCATTAATTCCTTAAACCTATGTACAACTAGGGGTGCATGAGACAATTTTAGATGGCATAAAGAAGAACAGTTTATGATTAACAGGAATGTTCTTAAATTAATGTATGTTAATAAAAATATACCCAACCCAATGAAACCATGATTTCATCAATAATAGTATCTAAAATTAGAACAAAGATTTATGTTACAAGAAAGGAGGCAATTAAAAATATTAAGTATGATTGGGATGGGCACGGTGGCTCACACCTGTAATCCCAGGACTTTGGGATACCAAGGTGGGTGGATCATCTGAGGCCAGGAGTTCAAGACCAGCCTGGCCAACATGGTGAAACCCCGTTTCTATTAAAAATACAAAAACTTAGCCAGACCTGGTGATGCATGTAATGGCAGCTACTTGGGAGGCTGAGGCATGAGAATCGCTTGACCCCAGGAGATAGAGGTTGCAGTGAGCCAAGATCGCACCACTACACTCCAGTCTGGATGTCAGAGCAAGACTCTGTGTCAAAAAAAAAAAAAAAAAATTAAGTACAGTTGATCTTCACTCTTCATAGATTCTGTATTTGTGAATTTGCCTACTTGCTAAAATGTATCTGTAACTCCAAAGTCAATATGTGCAGTGGTTTTGCTATTGTTTGCAGACATGTGTGGAGCAGCAAACATTTGAGTTGCCAGCTATACAAGTTTTCAGCTGAGGCCCAGCAAGGTAATGCTCTATTTTGTTCAGCTCTCACACTGTAAACAAGTTTCTATAATCAAGTGGTTGATTTAGTACCACTTTTTGGCATTTCTGCACTTTTTGTTGGTAATTTCACTGTTAAAATGACCCCCACGTGTAGAGCCACTGTGCTATCTAGCTTTCCTAAGCACAGGAAAGCTGTGATGTGCCTTAGGGAGAACCTACATGTATTAGACACTCTTCCTTCAGGCATACAGTGTGCTATTGGTCATGAGTTCAATGCTAATGAGTTAACAATATATATTAAATAAGGTGTCTTTAAATGGAAACACATATAAAACAAGGTCATATATTGACTGACTGATGAAAATGTGATGACTAGAGGCTCACAGGTACCTAACCCTGTATTTCACTTGGGAGCAATGGTTCAGTATTTGCTAATTCAGTATTTGCAGAGATGTTATAGAATATAACTAGTGTGAATAATGAGAACTGACCATGAATAGACATTGAGATGCTTTTGGTGCACATGGAGATGTGCCACTCAGATCTCCTTTCAAGGGGGGCCTTGCTGCAGCCTTGGGGAACGTGGTCAGCAGACAGCCTCAGGCTGGAAGCTCCTTCAGGGTCCGCCTCAGCTTCAGAGAGCTACCTTTCCTGAGGCCATGTCCTTCTCCGATGGTGGAACCTCTAATGGGGTCCCAATCCTTCCTCTTGCTCCAGATCCCCCTTCCATCTCATTATATTGACTGAGGCTTTGTCAGGCCTGCACAGCAGTTTGTTTTCTCCTTCTGCTCAATCCTACTTCTTTCCTGTTTCCTCTGCAGTGCTAACCCCTAATCAACATCCTGTATCCCAACCTTCATTTCAGCTTCCATTTCTGAAGAAGTTAACCAATTACAGTGGTTCACAGATGTGGCAAAATATAGAGAAACACTTCCCTGAGATCCTCCCTCATTCCTCTCCTGCTCCCCCTGCTCCCC
>NW_012108275.1:899872-943752 GCF_000951045.1 Mandrillus leucophaeus | reverse complement strand
CCCACCCCCAGCCCAGGGGCACTGCTGAAGACAGTGAAGTCTGAGTCCTGCTCAAGGACCCATTTGAGGAGATGAACTGAAATCCAGCCCGTGCTCCACTCATTAATTAGTGGGTCCTGGTGAGAGATGTGCTGCCTGAGAGAAAATCTGCTGGTCCTAACTGGCGCCTAGCAGCTGTGTGGCTAGCTGTGGCCATGGCTGTCTCTGCTTTCCCATCCCCCTGTGGCGTGGATCCCCACTTCCCACTCCTACCCTCTGGAACCCTGCTCTCCTGAGCAGTGTTGGCCTTTGCTGTTGTTGCCTCTTGCCACAGCACCTTCCATTGTTTGGACTCTTCATTTGGGCCTTCTCATCTTTTCTGCCCCCAAGAGGAGGTGATCTCCTGAGCTAAGCACAAAAACATTTCAATTTCTAAGCCTTTGGAAAGGTTTTCCCTTCAGATAGAGTGCTCGTACCAGAAAGCACCCACTAGAGAGAGCTCACATTTTCACTCCCTCCCAACCTCTCTGAATCATGTGTGCCTCCTGTACACTTCAAATAAAGACTGTGTAACCTCTCGCCAGGATGTGTCTCCAAAGATCTGAGAGAAATTTGTAAAAACAATAGCTAATGTTTACTGGGATGTTTACATGCCACTCTGCCAAGTGCTTTATTTTTATTTTTTCAGCTATAAATATTTTTTCTTTCTATAGCATTTAAGAGAAGCCTATAAAAAGTTGTTGTCATACCAAATTTAAGAAAATTTTACTTGGAAATTTTACTGAATCCTCATAGAACCCCTAAGAGGTTGGTACTCACATTCCCATTTAACAAGTGAGGAAACACAGGCTTAGAGAGGTTAAGTAATTGGCCTCACACCTTGAATTCAGCAGAGTGGGGTTTCAGGTGTGCTTTCGTCTGACTCCAGCACTGAGTAAGCACCGTGCTTACTTCTGTGATAGTGGAGGTCACAGAAGAGCAGGGCTCAGCCTGAGACAAAGGCTCCTGCCGCTAGAAACAACAGGAAAGACGGTAAGAGCCAGGCTGATGAACAGGCCTCCCTTTGGAGTGAGAAGAGAATGATGCTCTTTTTTCCCCTTTGAAGGATTCAACTCAAGTTGAAAATCACAGTGGGATGAAGATCTGAGCATTTGAGGTTGGTTGGCTTCATTTTAATCATGTGCCTAAAAATTTGTCATCATTTAAAGACCATTTCCTCTGCACCTGCATCCAAAATGCATCCAGGGTCCAGTGTTTTAAGGAAGAATTACTCAGATGCTCTGTTTTGCTTCTTCACAATCCATGCATTCCACTTCTAACCACGTCGAAGTTTGTGGAGATAAGGGCCTCAAGGGATTGGGAGAATGGAAATCAGGAGAAGTGAAGCTGATTTCTCCTTGACCATGTGGCTTCTTGAAATTTCAGGGTAGGCAGTAAAAGAAGTGGTTGGCTGAGATTAAAGATTGAACTGTGCATCTTAGCTGCAATTTAAGTCATTTCATCTGGAGAAACATAAAAATCAATAGCTTTTAATGAATCTCTGCTTTAATGTTTTGTCACTCCTCAAAGAGTTTTTAGAAACACATGGAATCCCATGCCCAGATTCTTAGGATTGAACCTTGCTGTGGGGGTATGGTGATGAGCAACATGGCTCTTATATTCCTCCAATGTTTGTCAAGACCGGTTTTTGTGAATAAATGATTTATTAATTATTATATGAATAATCTGATGTATTAGCGCATCAATGAGTGACCAAGACAGGGATGTCGGTGGCATTCCAAGTGTTAGCCAGACACCCCACACTTTCTATTTGCCCATCCGGTATGCTGAGTACTATAGCTCTGGGGTCATTCTCCTTAGAAATCTTGGGATTCTTGAGGCCTTACATTTCTAGCTGCCACTCCCTGCTCCTCAGCTTGCACACGTGGCCATGCTGCATTTCACTGACCCATTGCATATGAGTCCAGCCTCTGGGGAATTGCCTTAACTCTCAAGCATTGTAGGAATACACTTTTTCCTGTTTGAAAGAAGACCCTGGAAAGGGCAACAAAATCAGAACTCATCTCTAAGAATTCCAGCAGTGGATCCTGGAGGTTAACCTCACAAGCTTTGGAGTCAAACAGGCCTGGATTGAAATTCTTCCTCAATCACTTACTAGCTGTTTGGCCTTGGATGAGTTACTTGACTTCTCTATAAACATCAATTCCCCATCTGTAAAATGGATATAATTGTGTATGTCTCATTCTACTGTTGTGAGGATGAAGTGAGATTATGCATGCAAAGCACTTTAGCATTGAGAAGCACTCCAAATATGATAACTGTTAGTGCTGTCAGAAGAGAAATTCAACATATCAGCAGAAACTCCCATCTACAATCTTAAAAACATTGTTAAGTGAAAGAAGCCAGACACAAAAGGCCACATGTTGTATAATCCCTTATATATGAATGTCAAGAGTAGGCAAATCTCTAGGGACAGAAAGAGATTAGCAATTACCTAAGGCTGGAGGGTTGGAGGGGAATGGGGAGTGACTGCTAGTGGGTATTGTGTTTCTTTTAGGAGTGATTAAAATGTTCTGGAAATAGATAACAGTGATGGTTGTACAAATTTGTGAATATACTAAAAACCACTGAATTGTACACTTTTAAAGAATGTGTTTTATGTATGTGAATTATATCTTTTAGAAAGTTGTATTTTAAAAAGAACTATGTATGATTCAGCTAAAACCGGAGACTTTTTAAAGCTAATTTGTTTCCTGGAATCTCTCTACCTCTCCAAGCCTGGAAGAAGGATTAACTGTCATCTCACTGGAAGACTGTGTCTCTTTCTAGGTAAATCATTTGTTATATTACTGCACAGTAAATGTCAACCCATTGCAATTTTGGCATTTGTGGGGATCAGTAACATGCAGTTCTCTTGGCATTCTATGAGAGACTGCTAAACAGTATGGATTATGAGCATGAAGAGCCAGCCTATTGTTCCTAAATCAGAGCTTCTCTGCATCTTGGTTCATCTGGGAGATGTTCCAGGTGATAACTGAGATGTATTCCTCCATTTAACGTGAAAAAAAACAGAGGCAGGAAACAGAAAAAAAGTGTCTATTGGATTAACTGTGACTGTTTTGATGTATCATACCCATTGGTTCTAACTGAAGGTGTGTGTGTGTGTGTGTGTGTGTGTGTGTTAGGGTAGCTTTGCTAAAAGGGAAGAGGGAAGGAGATGTAGATGAGTCAGTACCTATTGCAAAACTGGAGTGGATTAATTCTGGAATTTCATTGAGCGTATTCAATGCTTCCAAAGCATAATTTTAAAAACGCAGTGTTTTCAGATTCACATTTTAGACAGACTTGTCAGCGCTGCTTAGGAACAATTTCTTTTGGTGTGAGTACGTTTACAAGATTTTGATAAAAATATTATTTATTCATGTTTGGAATGTCTAAACAGATTTGTGGTTTTTCATTTTGCTTTAAAACGTGATTAAATGTGCTTAAAAAAATCAAAGCCTTCTGTCTGGGTTTTGAATCTCGTCCAGATTTGTAACTGCTTAATATTATATACGTGATGCCGATTTTCTTTTGGTTCAATCATGTCAATTGACATTCTTTCAAAGAAAAAAAAGGCTTATAAAAAAAGAATTATTTGTCCACCACATTAAGACTTTAAGAAATTTATCAAGATATTGATCAAGAGCATTTTATTTTTAAAATTTTTTGCTGGAGCTGCTAGGTGGAGTGGATACCCAGAAGGAGAAGCGAGGGAGATCTCAGGGCAGGCAGAGAATCAAAGTGAAAGTCAATTTGAGTAAGTTCTCCTTGGGCTAGCTTGCACACACTGGACTCTTTAATTCCCTTTGTTTTTATGGAGAATGTACTTTCCAGTGGGACTTAGTTGAGAATGCTGTGCTCTGTACTAAGAATCTTTGAGAGACTAAGCAGGAGAAGAGAAAATGCTCCCATATAGATGACCTGAATACTTAACAAGCAGTAAATAACAACAGCTACACATATTGTCCATTTACTATGTCCTTGCGCTCAGCTTGGAATTTCATTATTTTCCATAAAGCCCAGTGATTTTAGTGTGATTGTGTCCACTTTAAAGATGAAGAAACTGATGGTCTAGGAGGTTAAATAATTGGGCCCAAGGTCAAGCAAGGGCATGGTTTGTCTAAACTTTGAACAAAGATCTGTTTGGTTCTTGCTTTTGACTACACCAAAAACCTGACAGATGGACTTGCAGTTGGAAACTGGGTTAATATCCTATTTCTAAAATCTTCTACTGTTTAGTTTCCCTATTCTTAGAGGAGGTCTTTTTTTGGAAGCCTAGTAAACTGCTCCTCCTAATGCCTTTCACTCATGAGTGATGCAGCTGCCCAAATCAGAAACCTGAAAGTTATTCCAATGCTCCCGTTTTCTCAGCCGGCACATGGATAAATCAAGTTCTAGAGATTCCACTCCTTTAATTTCCCTGCAATCCACCTTCTTTAGCTCTGCATCCATGACTGCAGTTCAGAGTGTGCCATTTTGCAGTGCTACTTATAGCAGCCTCCTAACTGGCGTCTCTGCCTCCAGTCTTGCCCCCTCCAGTTCACTTCCCAAGAATGCTTTCATTCCCAACAGTGATTTTTCACAAAAAAAAAAAAAAAAAAAGTGTAACGAATCCTGTTCGTTCGCTACTAAAAAATGTTCACCCTCTTTTCATTACTTCAAGATGAAGTTCAAGTTTCCTAGTATTCCTTATAATGACTTCACTGATTTGGTTTTATCTTTCCAGGATCATTTATTATATAACATTCTCTGGATCAGGATTAGATTTGGTTACAAGTGACAGAAAAATGAAAATACCAGTGGTATAAACTATTAGAAAGCTGATTCTTTTTCTTTACATATGGGTGGTATCATTCAGATATCCAGAATCCAAGTTCTTTCTAGATTATTCTTCCACTTCCTTCGCCATGTTGCTTCTATGTCATTGGCCGGGGTGGCTGCTGGAGATTGAGCTCTCGAATCCCCATGTTAACCCATGGAACAAAGGGAGGATCAAAGAAAGTCATGCCCTTCCCTTTTTTGATGGCATCCAAGAAGTTCCACTTAGGAACTCCCATTTCGTTTCCATGTAACTTGGTCACATGGACACATCTGTTGCAAAAGAGATTGGGAAATGTAGTTATTGTTTTTGTCAACCATTTGTCCAACAACAAATTGGGGATCCTATTCTCAAGGAAACAGTAGATAAAATAAACTGGGGACAACTAATAGTCTCTGATACTTCCACCCTCAGCTGTTTGTAGTGGCCTGTGCTGAAGTGTCTGCCCTTGCTGTGCATCTCACTCCAGGACCTCCTGAAGAGCGCTGATCCTGCATTGTACACGTGGTTCTTCTCCTGTGCCTCCCCACTTGTCAGATAATTTCTTGAGGACATGGATGACTCTCTGGCACCAACAGTTCCAGGTTTTTATTTTTGTTTCTTTAAATAGAGCATTCTGTTTAGCTTAAACGTGGAAACATAACCATAGACGTCTGAGAATGTGAACACAGGTTATAATTCTGCACAAGAAACATGCATTGCAAGAGTCCCCCAGCTGCTGAGTCAGAGGTCTGTTTGAGGAGGCGATAGTTAAGGCCAGAATTAGGAGAAGGAGCAAACCACATAACAATCTGGAGGAAGAGCCTTCTAGACAGAGAATTCATTAGGACAAAGGCCTTGAGGCAGGAAGAGCCTTTGCATTTTCAGGGCAGAAGGAAGCATTGTGGCTAGAGGCCAGAAGTGAGAGAGAGAGTGGAAGTGTGGTAGGTGGGGACAGACAGCGCATAAAGGCAGCATAGGGTGGAAGTGATAAGTACCAGCTCTGGGACAGAGCAGTTGGATGACACATGGTTCTACCACTTGCTAGCTGGAGATCTGATTAAGTCACTTAGTCTCCCTATGCCTTAGTTTTCCCATCTGTAAAATGGTTATAGACTAGTATTTCGTAGACCGGTTGGTAGATTTCAATGAGTTAACACATACAAAGCCCTTAGAATAGCACTTGGGATGTGGTGAACACTCAATAGGTCCTCGGCGTCTGCATTCTTGCTCCTGCTGATGTGTGTCTAGATTCTTGCTATGCCTGTCTTTCCAATATTGTATACCCAAACCTGGGCTCCTATTACCTTCCTGCTCTCTGCATTTAATTAGTTGCTTTCTTAGTGAGGGTTGGGTTTGACTGCATGTAACAGAAAAGTCAGAATATATCAGGCTAAACATATAAAACCAATTTTTTCTTTCAAGTAGAAATCCTGAGGCAGGCAAGTCACTCAGGGCTGAGATGGTGCCCTATGCACCTTAGAGACCCCTAGTTCCTCCATCTTACTTTTTAAAAAATTATCTTAGACTTTTGACTTAAGATAATTGCTGAAGTTTCAGCCATTGTATCCGCATCTCAGAATGACAAAAACAGAAGGATGGAAGAACAAAAAGGCATATCTGCTTTAAAAACTTTTCCTGAAGCCCCATCCTACAATCTTTTGCCATCACATTGGACAGAATTATTTATTTACATGGCCAAACCTAGCTACAAGAAAGGCTGGCAAATGTAGTTTTCTTTTCCAGCCTGGTACATTGCAGTTCAGTTACTAAGAAAAAAGAGGAGGCCGGGTGCAATGGCTCACACCTGCAATCCCAGCGCTGTGAGAGGCCACTGCGGATTACCTGAGGTCAGGAGTTCGAGACCAGGCTGGCCAACATGGTGAAACGCTCCCTCCACTAAAAACACAAAAATTAGCCAGGCGTTGTGGTGCGTGGCTGTAATCTCAGCTACTTGAGAGGCTGAGGCAGGAGAATGGCTTGAACCTAGAAGGCAGAAGTTGCAGTGAGCTGAGATGCTGCCACTGCACTCCAGCCTGGATGACAGAGTGAGATTTTGTCTCAAAAAAAAAAAAAAAAAGAAAGAAAGAAAGGAAAGAAAGAAAAAAGAAAAGGAAAATGTTTGTTGGAAGAGGCCCATCTCCTTTCTTCTTGCCTAATATCTAAACCAGACTCTCATTCTCTCCTAGGCCACTTCCAATGGGCTTTCTGCCTAAAGAGTTTTCATCTTCAACACATTTTCCACATAATGTGCTGTGGTTTGAATATGTGTGTCCCTGAAAAATTTATACTTTGACACCTAATCCCCAATGAGATAGTATTATGAGGTGGGGCTTTTGGGGAAATCATTAAGTCATGAAGTTAGAGTCCTCATGAATGGGATTATTGCCTTATGAAATAAAACTGAGGGAGCTTGTTTGCTCCTTCTGCCACATGAGGACACACAGAAGACACTCTCTATAAGGAACAGGCCCTCACCAGACACTAAATCTGCTAGCACCTTGATCTTGGACTCCTCAGCCCCCAGAACTTTGAGCAATAAGTTTATGTTATTTATAAGCCACTCAGTAGAAGGTATTTTGTTATAGCAGCCAGATGGACTAAGACAAGGAGCCTTCAGCGGCTCCCATTTGTATCAAGCAGAGCTCATAAACTGCTGTCCTGCAAGCTGAATCCAACCCAAATTCATAGTTTGATACTTTCATGGCATTTTGGAAAAGAAAAAAGGATCAAACTAATTATCGAAATTTAACAAACCAAAAGTCGCTCTAAAAGCTTGCATGCTTGCATTTCTTTCTTTCAATAGCAGAAGTTCTGGATCCACATTTCAGAATGGCAATAATTAGCTGCGGCTGAATAATCACTCACTCCTTGGAGAGGGCTTGAGATTTCTAGTTTGCCCAAATCCCCACTCTTCCTCTTACCTCACACCCAGGCCACTCCCCTAATTTACATTTTCCACCTGTCCCCTCAAGGCATTGACTTTATAAGTCTCGACTTTATAAAATCGAAAACTCCTATTATCTGTTTAAGTCCCTTCCTTGATCTGGTCTTCACTTACTTCTCCAGCAAAACGTCCCACGATTCCCTTCATGTTCTCTGGGATCCAACACACTCCCCACACGGCACCTCTCAACTGTAAGTTCTATGAGGCCCATGTCTGTTTTTTTAGTCAATATATTCCCAGCACCTGTGACAGTGTCTCACTCATAACAAATGCTCCATAATTAATTGTTAAAAGAAACTGTGAACCAATACCTCTCTTTTGTTACCTCCCTGCCTTTGTTCCTGTTGTTCTCACTCCCTAAAATGATGGGGTGTTTTGTTTTGTTTTGTTTTGTTTTTAAGATACAGGGTTTTGCTCTATCACCCCAGGCTGGAGTGCAGTGGCTCTCCACACTAACCTTCCCAAGTTACTGGGACTACAGGCGTGTGCCACCATACCTGCTATTTTTAAATTTTTTTTGTAGAGACAGGGGTCTTGCTTTGTTGCCCAGTCTGGTCTCAGGCTCCTGGCCTCAAGCAATCCTCCCACCTTGTCTTCCCACAGTGCTGGAATTATAGGCATGAGGACCACACCTGGCCTAAAATGACCCTCTTAACATTCACATGGCAGGTACAAACCACCCAGAGTTCAACAACCCTCCTCAGTGAAGTCTGCCCTGACCTACTTGCTGGAAGTAACTTTCTCCTTCTATGAACTCTTGCAAAGTCTTAGTGCTTTTAGCAATCATGGATGTTCCAAGCCACATCCCTGATGGCCTACGTCTTTCACATTTTAGAAGAGAACTAGGTTAGGGAAGACTCGATAGGTCTGGGAAGTAAAATCCAACCTTACTCTGGTGGCTATATTTGGAGGGAAGTGAGAGAAAAAGAAGACAAAAGGCTACTGAGGCAGTCCAAGCAAGAAATGATGGTACTTTTGGCCTGGGGGTTGGCAGGGAGGATGAAAAGAACTCCCTGGATCTGAGAGATTATTGGCACATGAGGTCATTGGGACTTGATGATATAATGGATGAGGTGGTAAAGGTGGAGGAAAGGGAGATTTCAAAGGAACTCTTTGATTGCTGGTTTATGCAAGAGATGAACTATCATCCCCTGAATGATAAAACACTTAAGGAGAAACCAGGCTTCAGAGTTTAGGTTTGTTCGAGTTTACTTTGAAGGTCTTTGAGAAATGCAAGTTGAGATAAAGCTACCAGCATTATCAGATGTCGAAGCCCTGGATATTTATTGATAACCCTGGTAATAATAATTCCTGAGTGTCGAGGGAGAAAGTATTAGAACAGATGAAGAGAAGGAGCTTGTGACCAAGTCTTGGAAATCTAACATTTCATAGTCAGAAGGTAGAAATTGAGCCTGCAAAGGACATAGAAAGGGAAGGTGCAAAGCCCTAGGAGAAACCACATAAGGATGGTGTCTTAGCCCATTCTCACGCTGCTGATAAAGACATACCCCGAGACTGGGCAATTTACAAAAGAAAGAGGTTTATTGGACTTACAGTTCCATGTGGCTGGGGAGACCTCACTATCATGGCAGAAGGTGTCTCACATAGCAGCAGACAAGAGAGGAGAGTTTGTGCAGAAAAACTCCTGTTTTAAAAACCATCGGCTCTTCTGAGACTCATTCACTCTCATGAGAAGAGCCCAGGAAAAACCCGCCCACATGATTCAATCACCTCCCACCAAGTTTCTCCTATGACATGTTGGAATTGTGGGAGTTAAAATTCAAGATGAGATTTGAGTGGGGACACAGCCAAACCATATCAAATGGCATTGGACAGTCAAAGAAGAGAGTGTTTCAAGATGGGAGGAGTGGTGTATTGCTGAGAGGTTAGTAAAGATGAGGACTGAACAATATCTATGATGTGGCATTATGTATGCCTTGAGAGCCTCTGAATGAGCCATTTCCGAAGGCTGCTAGGCCAGGCAGGAGGAAGCCTGCTGCAGGGTGTGGGTAAGGAGGAGAGGAAAGGGGACAGTGCCCATGGCTATGGTACACCATAGCTGTGGTCAATGCTGGATCGGGGGAG
Organism: Mandrillus leucophaeus; assembly: GCF_000951045.1. Classification (NCBI taxonomy): domain Eukaryota; kingdom Metazoa; phylum Chordata; class Mammalia; order Primates; family Cercopithecidae; genus Mandrillus; species Mandrillus leucophaeus. Next base: position 933,901 of record NW_012108275.1, on the reverse strand, counting down.
GCAGATGTTAAGGGTTATTCCTGTGATATGGCTAAAAATATTTATTGGATTTAGCAGCCTGGAGCTCATACTTAGGGAGAGGCATCCATTTGCGAGGAGTGCTAGGGTTGGAACCCAGGTGAGAGAGTTGGGAATTGGAAGAGAAGGAAGCAGAAACTGTGCCAATGATGTGGTGTTGTAATGAACATTGGCTGCACTCTCTTTTGCCTCTCTGCCTCCATTTACATAAGTGCTTACTGGGAGCCCCAGTCACCCACCTCCTTCCCCAGCAAAATGGCTTACAGATGATGTCAAGGAAAAGAAACCATGGTGTGTGAAGAAATGCTTCAGCTTTTTTCTGTATCTCAAAGCTAGTGAGTTCACTGGAATTTTTTAAGGGAAACCATACCCTGCCACTGCCCCCTGCACCGCCTCACCCTGTGCTGGGTTTCTGCGTGTGTGCATGCGCGTGTGTGTGTGCACGTGCACATGCACATATGTGTATTTAATGTCAAATTTGAGGTCTCCTACTGGTTTAAAGTATTTGAAAGAAACTTCTTTGCAGTCCAGGGACACCTCTGTGTGGTTTCTGAGAAGGATGAGGAGTTCAAGAAGTGAAGACTCTGTCGTACATAAAGAGAAAACAATTTCACTGTGCAATCCAGGAGAGACAAAGCAGTGTAGCATGTGGCTTCAGGATTCCGGCCAGCAGAGGTGAGTTAGAAAGACAGCTCTTAACCTTCACACTTACGTGTAACATTAGAGGACAAGGTACTCAGTTGGTGGTGAAAATGCAATGAAAGTAAATTTTGACAACTGCATTTTTTTTCCCATCAAAGTCAATTTAACCTAATTTCCAGTGACTAAGTGTCTCATCCTATTTTCAAAATTCCATTAAATTTTAGGCAACTAGATCCTATAACGAAGTTGAAAAAATTGAAATATTTTATTGGTCACCTGGGCTTCAGAGAGGCCTTGGAATTTCATTCCATCTTTCCTCTATAACCAGCAATTGTCCAATAGCAATATAATACAACCCACAAATTAATTTTAAATTTTCTAGTAGCCATATTAAAAAATGAAAAAGAAACAAGTAAGATTATTTTAAGAACATATTTTATTTAATCCAATATATCCAAAATATTACCATGTCAATGGGCAATTAATATAAAAGTTTATTAATGGAATACTTAACATTCTTCAGTTCATCCTACGTCTTTGAAACCTGGTATATATTTTACACATATGGCACATCCTAATTCAGATGAGGCACATTTCAAATGCTCAATAGCAGCACATGGCTAGTGGCTATCAATCATATTGAACATCGCAACTCGAAACAATCATAAAAAAGTCAGGTACAAAAAGAATCTCATCTAACTGGAAAATAGGGAACTCATATTTACTGAACACCTATTAGATAACAGCCACTGGGCTCTCATGTCATTTACTCCTCACCACAATTCTGCCACATAGATACTATTATCTACCTTTTTTATTTCTTTTTTCTTTCTGAGACAGGGTCTCACTCTGTCACCCAGCATGGAGTGCAGTACCATGATCACAGCTCACTGCAGCCTCAACCTCTGAGACTTAAATGATCCTCCCACCTCAGCCTCCCAAGTAGCTGGGACCACAGGCATGCACGACCACTCCTGGCTCATTTTTAAATTTTTTGTAGCGCTGGGGCTTCCTTATGTTGCTCAGGCTGGTCTTGAACTCCTGGGCTGAAGTGATCCTTCCATCTCGGCCTCCCAAAGTGCTGGGATTAAACATGTGAACCACTGCACCTGGTCTCTATCTTTCTTATTGAGAAGGAAACTGAGGCTCAGAATGTTTAAATAAATTGTGCTTCACTAAGAAGTGGCAGAAACAGCATTTAAACTCAAGGCTGTGCTTTTCTTAACACATGCTGTTGCTTCCCGTGGCCGTATTGCTTCCCTTGGCAGTACAATCAGTTAAACCTCCCTGACTCCTTAGTGCATATCATGATGTTCAGTCAAGACGTATTCACAGTAAGAAGAGCAGCTGTAAGACCACCAAAGAGTAAATGCTCCAAAGAGCAAAAAGAAAGAAAAAGAGTCACCCCATCAAACCCCAATTCTTTTTAAATAATAGATGTGATAACCAATCTGAAAGCAAATTTCACTGATTGCCTTCCTCGTGTAAATACGCTTTATGGAAGAAAAAAGAAAGTATGCAACCTTAGGAGCCTGATCCACTTCTCGACGCTCCCTCCTCTGCCTTTCTCATTCTCGTCTTGCAGGGAGCCTTCTGTTTCCTGACACCCTCTTTCTGGCTTCACCTTTGTGCACCTCCTCTTCCCTCTGGCGAGAAGATTCTCCCTTCTCCTGTCTGAGTGATTACCTCCTTCTCATCCTTCAAAGCCTGGCTCAAACATCACTTTCTAGGAGAAGTCCTCCCTGACACCCTAGGCAGAGTTGACCATTTTGTCCTTTGTGCTTTAATTGTTCATCTTTCTGTCAGAGCAATTATTACACATTTGTTCTGAGGTCTGTTTTCCCACAGGGTATGAGCTCCCAGACACAGGGAGAACGCCTTATTCAATCCCTGTCGAGCAAGTGGCTGACTCTGCTATTACCTAAGGTCTCCTGGTCCTTAAACCCTACGGAAGATTGATTTGGATTGAAATTACAATGATTAGGGAAACCTAAAGCACTTTGCAAGGGCTCTCCAAATTCTGGGGGAAGTTCTTATGGTTTATGGTCTTATGGTTAATTCTATTCTCATGTCCTAACTTTGTCAAAATCTATTCTCTGTGTCTCAGAGCTACTTCTTTCCATTCAGCTCTGACATTGGGCCCCCACGTAACTTCTCTTTGACTCTCCCTTCATCCCAAAACCAGCTACACAAACAAGCCATTTTACCAAAGACCAGGGGATCCCGGGAAGCATGATATACCGCAAATCAAATAGCTTAAAACCTGGTACTAGATTTTTCTGCAATCCTGTTGCCCTAATATTACATTCCTACTTCCTGAAAATTTTCCAGCCTCTTTCTCTCCAATTCTTTTTCTTCCAGCCTCCTTGCTTGCTCCCTCCCTCCGTCCTCCTCCTCCCACCCCCCCCTTTTTTTTTGAGAGGAGCCAATACCCAATATTCCTCTTATTTTCTCATGTAAAATGGTACATCTTTTCCTTCCTACTAGAGCTGCTCCAGATACTGGAATTTTCACGGATCTCCAACCCAAACACTTAGCAAAGTATTTTCCCAAGCACAGTTTCCCTCTTGAGAACGATCTCAGCCAGCAGCTAAGATAATAGTAATATCTCCTTCTATCCAGAGCAGGGGCAGCAAACGTTTTCTGTAAAGGGTGAGATAGCAGATAATTGGCTTTCTAAGCCGTAAGATCTCTGCCACAACGACTGAACTCTAAGTGTGGCCTTAGACCAGTTACTCTACTTCTCACAATCAAGTTTTCTTACCTATAAAAGGGAGTTAATGCATATTTCACAAAGGAGTTGTGTCTGTTCAGTGGGACAACATCTAAGACAGTCAGTGCAATGCCTGACACACACAAAAATATTGTTTTTCTTTCTTCTATTTTTCCACTTCAGAGAACAACTGATTGTAAAAAATATTGCATTAATCTGGGTTTAACTGTTTTAGTAATTCCTGAACAATAGCAATTGCAATTTAGATAATATTAAAACAGGCAGACTATCACACAGAAAGGATTTAGAGATTCAAGCACATTGCTACATTTGCCAGTTGTTCTTTTGTTTATACGTAACATAAAACTAGGGCACACTGACTTTTGAAAAAAGAACATTTATTGGTTCACAAACTTAAAAATTCCTGGATTAGGTTTTTGTATCTAGTGGGTCCAGGCACTCAAATCACGTCATTGGGAATCTGTGTTCTCTTCTTCCTCCTCCTGGCAGGACCTCCTTTGAATGGTTTCCTTCTCAGACAGATTATCCTCACGCAGTAGAAAATGCCCATGCCCTCAGGCCAAATCACACGCAAAGCCTGTTTGTGTACAGCCTGTGAGCGAAGGAAAATATTTACATTTTTAAAGGGTTATAAAAAATGCAAAGAAGACTATGTGGCAGAGACAGAGATGTATGGATACCAAGCTGAAAATTATTATTATTATTATTATTATTATTTTTATTTTATTTTATTTTATTTTTGAGACGGAGTCTGGCTCTGTAGCCCAGGCTGGAGTGCAGTGGCCGGATCTCAGCTCACTGCAAGCCCCGCCTCCCGGGTTCACGCCATTCTCCTGCCTCAGCCTCCCGAGTAGCTGGGACTACAGGCGCCAGCCACCTCGCCTGGCTAATTTTTTTTGTATTTTAGTAGAGACGGGGTTTCACCGTGTTAGCCAGGATGGTCTCGATCTCCTGAACTCGTGATCCACCCGTCTCGGCCTCCCAAAGTGCTGGGATTACAGGCTTGAGCCATCGCGCCCGGCCCAAGCTGAAAATTATTATTATCTGGCCCTTTCTAGAAAATGTTTACTGACATCGCAGCTCCAGCGCACAAAGAACTCTTCTTGTCCATTTTTTTTTTTTTTTTTTCTGGTAGAAGACCCAAGATTGCTTTCCTGGGAGCTTCTTATTGTTTCTCCGTGCTGCCTTCCGGAATTTTCCTCATTTCTATATGTCTCAGGCACCAGACAGAACTGGATTAATGGCTTTACTGATTCTCTCTCCAGCTGCCCTTGGATTTTTAATCTTAATTACTATATTGTTTATTCTCAAAGTTCTATTTAGTACAATATGCTTAGTCTTTTCTATGGCTTCTTTGTCTCTCATTATTTCTTTCTTACCTTAATCACCTTAAACGTTCTTATTTTATAGTCCCTAGCCAAAGCTGAGTTTGGGGAGGGTTTATATCTTCTATTGATAGGTCTGCTGGCATTGGCTCATGTGTTTGGGGTTTTAAAAAATCTTGGATTGTGAATTCATCTTACATGGCATTTAAACCATGGGAATCCCGGGTCTCCAAGTTTGAGGGCATCTCTCTGGTGCTGCTTTTGACAGGAATTTTAGGAACGTCTAAAAACTGTTTCTACACTAATTTAACACCCAGAGGTCTCCTGTACCACAGAGGGAGTACAACTTTGAACCCCAAAGCTTGTGAAGGCAGGCCTGGAGTTTCAAAAATTTTCCCCACTCAGAGCTCACTCCAAGGAATGCAAGTTTCTCTGTCATTTCCTTTGGTCTTTTAGGGGAAGGAGGCCTTTCCCCGCTTTTCCTCTTTCACTAAGGGTAGCAACTTTACGTGGGATATCAATTTTTCCTTCTGTCCCAGACTAACCATCAAATCCCAAACTCCTTGGTTTGTGAGATCATCAAATACCCCCAGGTGGCCCTGGCTTCAGTGTGCAGGTTATTCTCTGGTTTTAGTTTCCATTTCATTTTTGGCCCCTAGGATTTTCTTTTCTTTCTTTTGAGCTCAGTTGGGACATTTAAAGGGACGCCAGTTCTAGTTTATACTGCTTTTCCAGGTGTTTCATAGCAGGAGGGTTTCATGTAATGCAATCCACCACATTGACCCAAATGGAAATTCCATTAGGCCTGTGAGACCCCATGTAAGACTATGCCAGCACCATGTGCCACCCACAGAGAGCTTCCTCTGCCACTTTTATCACCTAGAGTAGCACCTTGAGAAGTGCTCACAGGATGTGTGTTGGAGGTGACCATTTGGGTGAGTTTCCAGGAAAGCACAGCAAAGCCTGCTGATAATGTGGTTTGTGTGAAGGTACCCAGTACAATCATATGCACACGGTGTAATGGCTCCTGCAGCATTGTGTGGGGCTTAAGAGTACATGCTCTAGAATCAGACTATCTAGATTTAAATTTGGTTTCTTCTGCTTCCTAGTTGGGTATCCTTGGGCTAGCCACTTAACTCTTCTTTTCCCAGTATGTGAAATCGGGGTGATGACGTAACCTATCTCAGGGAGTCATGGAAAAGAGTAGACGAGGTAATGTCTGCAAAGGGCCGGGCCTGAGTTGTGCTCTGATAAATCTTCGCCTTTGTTTATTTCAGGGAAAGGAATTGGGCTAGAGAATAGATGCATACACAAGGTCGGGGTGGGGGCACAAAAGCCCATCAGGATAAACTCGCCCCTTCCCAGAAGTGAAAAAGGGAAGGAGGATGAGGAAAAAGCTGAGGTAACTAAAGAGAATACTGACCCAGTCCTCAGGAGGAAAAATAAAAATTAAGATTCTAACAAAGACTCTTTGGGCTGGGCGCAGTCACTCACACCTGTAATCCCAGCACTTTGGGAGGCCAAGGAGGGAGGATCGCTTAAGCCCAGGAGTTCAAGATCCGCCTCAGCAACATAGAGAGACTCTGTCTCTACAAAATTAACAAAAGAGCCTGATATTGTGGCGTGTATCTGTAATCCCAGCTACTCGGGAGGCTGAGGTGGTAGGATCACCTGAGCCTGGTAAGCTGAGGCTTCAGTGAGCTGTGATTGCGACACTGCTCTCCAGCCTGGATGACAGAGCCAGTCCCTGTCAAAAAAATAAAAAAAAAAAGGAAGGGAGGAAGGAAAGAAGGAAGGAAGGAAGGAAGGAAAGAAGGAAGGAAGGAAGGAAGGAAGGAAGGAAGGAAGGAAGGAAGGAAGGGAGAAAGGAAAGGCTTTTTGAATTATAGAATTCGATGAGGATGACTTAAAGTTTGTGTGTGTTTATCTAAAAATGAAACCCCACTGAAGGGTATTATGGGCTTCCATAAGCACAGAAATGTCACTGTTTATTATGGAGGCTGTGAGAAGAATGTGCAAAGCACTTGGCCTTCAATGGAGGTGAAGGTGAGACTAGGAGAGAGTCAGGGGTCCTTGGATCTCCATGCTCCCCTTATGCTTCCATTAACTGCCTCTTACCTAATTGCTAAGTGGTCAGTATTGAAGTGCCATGCAATTGCCTTAGAAACTTCTGATGCCAGAAAATTCACTCTCAAAAGGAGAGCAAAAGATTATCAGAAATTCCTAAACATTTTCAAGGGAAACTTGAATTGAGACAAAATGCAAAAAGGTCTGCAGAATTTTAATACATTTCTGATACAGGCTAGAATTAGAAATCTTGAAAAGATTTGTTTAAAGTATTTTTAAAATGTTTGGCTACAGGAACAGTTATTTGTGCAAACACTATTTCTAACTGGATTGTGTGGTCCTCCAAGCCGGAATGTGCAGACTAGGAAGTGGTCCTTGGGCTGCTTCCTCCTGAGAAGTGGTTTGAACACTGGGAAATGTGTTTCTCCCTCAACAAGTGCTTATTCAGCAGCTTGAGTGGCAGAGAAAGGTGATCATGACCAGATATCAGCAACACTCCATTTAATTTTTTGAACGGTTGCCAACATTTCTAGGAGCAGCTATCTATGAGCTTTGAGTAAGGATTTTGTGACAGTTAAAATCAGAGAAAAACTTGCTACAAAGTTAATCAGACGTTTTCACTGTTAAAAACATTTTTTTTTTCCTGTGCATGTCTTTGGGTACAAATAGAAAACAGTTCACACAAATTATTGTGATCTGTATGGTTCCTATACAAACACACTGAATATTTTAGTTTTTATTTTTTCTCTTCAGGATGCCAGTGTCTCTACATCGTGACAACTTTGAATGTGACCATTGTATCACCTACTAAGTCGGGCTGAGCTAGAAATTATGGCCAAAGTTCCAGAAAGTTCCAGAAAGCACATTTGGCCTTACAATAGATAATTATGAACTGCAAGAGCTGCACATTTACTAAATGATATGCTCTGCCAAGGAGCAAGTTCCCCATCACACAGAGCAGCAGAAGCCACTATCAGGAATGCTGCAGTGGATTTCTGAGTTGAGTATGGGGTTAAAACACAAGTCCCTAGGTTTAGTCCAATCTTAAAAATCTATGATTTTATCTTTTAAAAATAATGTTTGCATAGTATTTTAAAGTTTTTAATGAACTTTACATACATGATCTCATTGATTCTTTTTTTAAAAAATGGAGGTCACTTCTTCCTGGCTTAAACAAATGAAAATAAATATAAACAATATAGACTTCTGAAGAAGGATGGCAGAATAGAGGCAAAATAGAGACTATCCTCCTCCAACATCTAAAATATGAATAAAAATAATAAAAATCAACAACAACAACAACAAAAAAAACAGACACAAAAAAACAGCAACAGCAAGAACACAAGGAAATGGCAACAACCTAATGTCATAGACTTCAAAAAGGGGAAGACAAAGAAAGGAAAGAGATTTTAGAAAAGTAGTTTCTAACTCTGTGCTCACTTTGGAAGCCTTGAGTTACCAAAATATTGAAAAATCGAATCAAAAGCTATAAATCAGAAAAAAAACCAATTAGCAGAGCATATTGTTTTCCCTAAATGCTTTAGGCTATAGAACAGGTTAATAAGAATATGAATTCAACATGGTGGGTCCCAAAGAGGAAATGAAACAAGAGAATGACCTGGAAAAGTGATTTTCTGCTGTCCTATAGAAACAAATTAAAGACCAAAATAACATTATTTTTATTATTTTTAAATTATACTTTAATTCTAGGGTGCATGTGCACAACGTGCAGGTTTGATACATAGGTCTACATGTGCCATGTTGGTTTGCTGCACCCATCAACTCATCATTTACATTAGGTATTTCTCCTAATGCTATCCCTCCCCCAGCACCCTACCCCCTGACAGGCCCGGGTGTGTGATGTTCCCCCCTGTGTCCAAGTGCTTTCATTCAAAATGACATTATTATAGAACAGATAAATAGATAAAAAATCGTCAAAAAAAAAAAAACTAAATAGACACAGCTCAAAATAAGCTTACAGACAGAAAAAATGCTTAAGATAAAGGTAGTGATTGCAAGTGAAAAGCACATAGCAATTTGAGCCTAGTTGTTAAGCCTGGTTGTAAAGAATCTCCAAATAGGACAGATAAAATATTCAAAGCTATAAAACAAAAAAATTTGCTCTGACAAATGCAGAAATGAATCTGCAGATTGAAAGAGCACACCATGACCCAAGAAAAACAAATACTAAATGATCAGCACTGAGACATATCCCCATTAACTTATCAAACTTCAAGGACTTTTCTAAAAAAGCATTTTGGCATAGGACATAAAAAGTAAAGGAAGCCAGTTAGGGTTGCCTTTGACACTAATAATCAATATTGCATGCCAAGATATAATAAAGCACCACCTAGGATTTCCAAGGGAAAATGTGACTCAAAAATATTTCACCCATCCAAAATGAGTTTAAGTAGAAAAGTCACAGATAAATATTCTGGCCCACAGCAGCACTCAGGGAACACACACTCATGAGTCCTGCTTGAGAGGAATTGTTCAGTGATGAAACAGTCGATTTAGAGATAAATAGAAATAAAATATTTGGAAATATATAGTCTGGGATAAAAAAGACTTATTAGGAACACATAATTCATTTGAACATGGAACTGATGGTATTAAACAATTATGAGATTAATGTTTCCACAACAGAATGTGAATATTATAAACAATGATAACGTAAAAATAATATTAGAGCCAAAATTGGGAAGTGAGGGGTGGGGAGATAGGAGGAAGTACAAGTCTAAAGATTTACTCATCCTTCCGATGTGTGAGTCATTCGATATTGTCTAAAACTGAAACATGTTGTTAAAAAAAAAGACTCCAACCTTTTAACATTTTTCATAGTATCTTTTCTTAACCTTATTTCCCCAAGAAGGAATTTTGAGCAAATAGTATCTCCTGTGGTAAAGGATATTTAATAAAAGGGCAGCAATTTTTCTGTTTTATGTTAGTTTTACTTTTCTAATGTTCAATTCAAGTAACATTAAACCCACTAGTTTTTTGAACAGTGTGCATAATATGCTCATATTTGTGTAAAAATATTTTTGCCTATCTATGTCTGTTTCTCTTTCAATCTCTCTTTAGCATATGACATGGCTTGGTTCTGTGTCCCCACCCAAATCCCACCTTAAATTTTAAAATCTCCATATGTCAAGGGAGGGATCAGGTGGAGATACTTGAATCACGGGGGTGATTTCCCCCATGCTATTCCCATGATAGTGAGTGAGTTCTCAAAATATCTGATGGTTTTATAAGAGGCTTCGCCCTTCACTTGCCACTCATTCTCTTTCCTGTTGCCCTGTGAAGAGGCACCTTCTGCTATGATTGTAAGTTTTCTGAGGCCTCCCCAGTCATGCAGAACTGTGAGTTAATTAAACTTCTTTTCTTTATAAATTACCCAGTCTTGGGTATTTCTTCACAGCAGGGTGAGAATGGACTAATGCAGTATACATTTCCCTTTCCTCTCCTCACCTTTCTAAATAGTAACTGGATTTTCATACAGATTTCCATCTCTCTGAGAGGCAACCTAAGTACTTCAGGGGACTGTGAACCCAGCTCCAGGGCCAGGGTGGAATGATTGGGCTGAAGATAATCCCTTATCCCAGGGAACTCAGGTTGAAACCAACCAGGGTGTGGCATATTCCTGCAGTAGAATCTGGAATGGGCTTGTGACCCAGCTCAGGTTAGTGAAACATGAAGGAAGGATTGGTGGAGACTTCTGAAGAAGGAGCTTCCAAGCTTTTAAGAGAAGCTCACCATAGGAAACTCCCTCTCTCCCTCTGGACTTGTCTGTTTAAAGGTGCAAAACATGGAGCTGCTACAGACATTTTGCAAGTGAAGACTTTTGCCCCATACACAACGACTAGAAGCTGGATGAGGCCAACCCTGAAGATCACTCTGTCTCTGGATGTCAATTACAAAAATCAACACATTTCTATGTGCTAAAGCAATTCTATTTGGATTTTACATATATTTTTGAAACTGAAAACATTGTAATCTATATATCTACTTAGAAAGATGTCAAATATTCATCTATACTAATCATTTGGGATTATTACTAAAAATTCTTTTTACTTTTCTTCATTGCTTACTTTATAATGAGCTGTTTCCCTTTTTAAAACACAAAAAGTTATTATTCTTGCATATTAAATTGTTAAACGTAAAAGTAATATGTACTCATTGGAAAAAAATCCAGACATCTTCTCTTCCAGGTGCCCTAAATAGAATTAGGGAGAGAGAAATAATGATCTCTGATCAGAAAATATAATAAAAATGATTTTACAAAGAGTCAACATATTTACTATGCTTAGAAGTTTACATATATAATCTCATTTAATTTTCACAACATATTATGCAGTAGGAAGCTTCATTAGCTCCATTTTGTAGACAAAAAAAAATCTCTTGCGTCCTGCAATTTTCTGAAATTCCTTTGAAAAGAGACAGTTTTTAATAGCATAGTTAAATATAAAAGATTTATCACATACACATGACAGAGAAAATTAATATAGTCATGCATTACTTCGTGATGGGAATATGTTCTGAGAAATGTGTTGTTATATGATTTTGTTGCTGTGTAAACATCACAGAGTGAACCCACACATCCTAGCTGGTTGTAATTCTCATCCTAACCTAATTCTCTTAGGTTACAAATCTGTACAGCATGTAACTGTACTGAATATTGTGATCATTGTAACACAATGGTGTTTGTGTATCTAAACATTAAACAAGTACAGTAAAAATACAGTATTATAATCTTATGGGGCCATTGTTATGTATGTGGTTGAGTGTTGACTGGAATGTTGTTATATGGTGCATAACTGTGTTTGCGTGGGACTGTACAACACAAAATGGAAATGGAGGTAGCAGATCTTTTGCTGTGTTGGTAGCCACTGGGACAGAAGATTGAAAGCCACTAGGTCTTAGTAGTTGGGGGTGACTGAGTTTTCTAAATCTTATAAAAGAGAAAAGCCCATATCTTTCCCTAGAAGCTGCCACCATCTAAAATCGGACCTCTGACATTTTAAAATAACTTACTGATATGGTTTGGCTGTGTCCTCATCCGAATCTCATCTTGAATTGTAGTTCCCATAATTGTGTTGTGGGAGGGACCCAGTGGGAGATAATTGAATCATGAGGGCGGTTTTCCTCATACTGTTCTCATGGTCATCAATAAGTCTCACAAGATCTGATGGTTTTATAAGGGGAAACCCCTTTCGCTTGGTTCTCATTCTTTCTCTTGCCTACTGTGATGTAAGTTGTGCCTATCGTCTTCCGCGATGATTGTGAGGCCTCCCCGACCAGGTGGAACTTTGAGTCCATTAAACCTCTTTTTCTTTATAAATTACCCAGTCTCAGGTATGTCTTTACCAGCAGTGTGAAAACAGACTAATACACTTACTCAGAAGTATAAGCTCCAGTAAGGTATGGACTGAGTCAGCCTTATTTTATGTTATATTCCCAGCACTCATCATAGTACCTGGTATATAGTGAGTGCTCAATAAATGCTTGGAGAAAGAAAACGAGAGAGAGGAAAGAAGGATTATTTTTTATTTCTCTTCTGGTCCACCCACCTGCACCTTTCTCCAAGTTGATGATGCCTTTATCTGTACACATCTTCCTTGTCCTCCCCTTTCCCTTACAGCTGGCAGGAAGACACCTGATAGCAGAAACTTGAACTGCACTCTTGGGTCATGAAAGAGAAGCTGCATTTTGAGGATGACAAAGTAACAAGATCAAGTCCTAGTTAAGCCACAATTAAAGCCCTGTATTGCCTCCCAGATTTCTGCATGGGGGAAAGATGTCCATCTTCTTTAAGTTGTGGTATTTTGGAGTCTCTTTGAAACAGCAGTCTTATTCTTGATTAGTATTAGTCAAGTACTAACACACGTTAAGAGAAACTGTAGTTACCAGGATGGTAAAATCATTGACATTTCCCTAATTCATTTGTTAATTTTATTATTATTTTTAAACATTAGATTTTCAGAAACTCATTTGGCTTTAGGGGGTTTATTGGGTCATATAACTTAAAAACTCCAAAGGATTTTGGGTCCCAGATACAGTTAAATGCAAGGGTTAAACAACATACATAGAACTCTCACTTTATCTCCATCTCTGGCTTTGCTTTTTTCTGTCCTGTGTTGACTCCTAGAAAGAATCTCTCTATGAGGTGAACCCTAAAAGCTCCTGGCTTATACTGTCCTTAGAGATAGCAGTTCCAGTGGGAAATAACTCCATATCCCCAGAGTTCCCATCAGAACTGGAGATCGGCCCTCATTGGACTTTCACTGAATCATGAACCATCTCTTAACCAATCACAGTGGCCCGTGGCTCAGACCTGGGACATGCGCTCTGCCTTGCAGCTGGGGTGGATCAGTTGTACCTGAGCCATGTGCATTAAGGGTGGGAAATAGAGGTTCCCCAAATAAGGCTTAGGGTGCTCTTAGCAGAAAGAAAGGAATGAATGCAGACAGGCAACAAGTACAAATGTCCACTATAATTTATTTATTTATTAATTCAACAAATATTTATTGAGCACCAAGAATGTGCCTGGCTTTTTCTTAGATGTTGGAGATGTAGAGTGAAGAAAATTGACAAAAATCCCTCCCCTCTATGTTAGTCCATTTGAGCTTCTATTACAAAATACCATAGACTGGCGGCTACTAAACAATAGAAATTTATTTTTCATGGCTCTGGAGACTGGATGTCCAAGATCAGGTTACCAGCAATTTCAGTGTCTGGTGAGAACCAACTTCCTGGTTCATAGATGGCGCCTTCTAGCTGTGCCCTTAACATGGCAGAAGGGGCTGGCTAGCTCTCTAAGACCTCTTTTATAAGGGACTAATTCCATTCATCAAGGTTCCACCTTCATGGAGAAGGCTTTCCACCTTCATCTAAGAAAAGCCCCATCCCCTAATACTACCACTGTGGAGGTGCAGATTTCAACATAAGAATCTGAGGGGAAGACACACACACATTCTCTTCATTGCACTTTCCCAGAAAAGTTCTTTGTAGTCAAAAATAATGAATTTCTTATTTCTTTTGTCCTCTTAAAAAGCTTATGTGTACCTTCTTCTGGGATGTTACAAAACTAACCAAGGGTTCTAGAATAATCTTCAGGCTCACAAAAACGTGATTTGTGGCTTTTATATTGTGGAGGAGGGTGCAAAGGCTTGGTGGGGTTTTGGTTGTGAGGATGAGAGAGGACTGAAAGAGAATCAAGAAAAAGTCAACGTGATACCCAAACGGTTTAGAAATGGAGTCTGTATATTTTCATATGGAGTCATCTCACCCACAGGAGAGCTCAATTATTCTTTTTTCCCCCATCCTAATCTTGCATCACACTTGAAAGGGCTGGAAGAAATCTTACAGTATGACATATGGGCACCAGTTAGGCTTTTATAGGTCTAGGAAATAAAATACTAACTTCTATAGTTTTTCCTCGTGAAAAATGTAAAGTAATTTGTCTCCTGGAGGAGTATGGAAGCATTTGCAATGGTTTCCTGTTTTGCACACTGCCCTTGTCTATGCCAGCTTGTTGTCTCGACAAATTTATTCTCAACAGCAGCAGGACATATGCTTATGATTTTCGGAACGGAGGCACTAGAGATAAGGTGGAACCTGTCGCTGAAAAATGAACCCCAGTGAAATTGCTTCCTAGCCCCATATTTCAACATATGTTGGTTATCCTCCAAAAAGTGCCCGAATCAACAAAATTGATTCAGAGATTTGTACAGACTTCTGACACAGGCACAGACCATATTTTAAATGACATGTAAACATTGATGTTGTACCTCGTCTCTTCAGCCCTGGCCCTTGTCTCCCCCACCCAACTACCACAACTTGGCAAATACTGACAACCAGAAGGTTTTTATTTATTTAAACAAATATTTGGTGAAGAAAGGGAGTGGAATAGTCAAATTTTGGTTGTGGTTGGGCAGGTGGTGGGGAGCAGGATGGGGAAGAATCAAGAGACGTCAGCAATGAACTTCATCCTTGTACAGTATACACTGGGGTGTCTTGGGTGACCTGTTATGTCCTTGCCAAAAGCAAAACAAAGGGCACAGGCTTGATATAGATGGGGAAAGTTTGTGTATACCGTTTGACTCAATATCTCAACCAAACTGGTCTATTGTAACTGAGTTTGCAAGTTGCTTTCTCTCTCTCAGTCCCAGTTTTCCCTATCTGTAAAATGGGATTAATAATACATAGTTCTTAAGATTGTTAGAGGACTAGATGATGTATCCCACATAAAGCATTAAGTATTCTGGCAGGCACATAGGGAGTGCTTAGTAAAAGGTAGTGCATGCACACACACACACACATACACACACACACACATGTTCACACAAGCACACACCATGTCCTGATTATGGATTTGTGCATGTCATCTTTATATAGTTGAACATTAGGGCTGTGACTACAGTCCTTCCACAGGCAGATGTCCTAACCATCTGTAGGCTCAATGTAGGAGCCACCCAGGTGTTTGAGTGACAGGATTATTCAGAGAAACCCACTTCAAACCTAGACAGAGACAGCTCTCCTTGATGGCTCAGAGCATCTGCTTTCTAGCCCCAGAGAGCCCATTTAGATAACAAAGGCAAATCCGAGATGTGAGGTGGCTGATAGCAGCCCCCAAATAGAGCAGGTGTGGGGTGGAATAAAAGCCCTCTGTTGTCCATTAGTGTCAGTGGCACCTCCGTGTGAAAGGTGGCACTGCTGGAGCCTCCCATATAAGGCAGGAGATGGAGTTCAGGAGCCGGGGAGTGGGGCTGGAAAGCTGCTGAACAGAAGGTCACTGCTTGGCCACCAAGTTGATGAGACCTTGAGAGGAACCTTGCCCTACAGCCTCATTTGCACAGGAAGAAACTGTGCTAGCAGAGATTAGCAGAGATTAGTGAGTTGCTAGAGATCTACTGTGAGATGGAGGCAAAACTAAGAAAAAGAACTCAGGTCTTCTGCCTCTAGCCCAGTCAGTTGCTTCTCCTGTATCTCCTGGGGTCATCTCACCTGGTCAGGGCTTGAGAGTATTTATTCTGAGCAATTATCCAGAGCAAGGAGAAGAAAACCATAAAGGAGGAAACTGTCAAGGAAGGAAGAGAAAGGAAAATTCTTTTTTAAAAAAATGGGGGGACAAGTTATTTTTTAAATATAAAATTGAATCATACTTACTAAAAAAAAGTTAAAACAGTTTAGAACTATAAAAAATAAGAAGAATCTCATGCTCTTCATTAAACACAGCCTCCCCCATCCTATTCACCAGAGGTAAAAACTGTTAACAATTTTTAGTATGTCTTTCAGACTTTTCCTAAATATTTACATTTATATACATTTTAAAAAACACAGATGAGATTACACAATACATACTCTTCAGAAAGTTACTTTTTTACTTAATACGCTGCAACTACCTTTTGATGTTTATGCTCATTGTTAAAATGGATCTACTGTGTTTCATCATGTGGATGTAACATGATTTATTTAACTGGTTCTCTAGAGATGGGCATTCAGCTTGTTTCCAGCATTTTTCTCACTAGTACAAACAGCAGTAAGTATCTTGTTCAAATACCCTTGTGCATGTGTGTGAGGATATCTTTCATAAACGTTTTAGAGTTGGGTCAAAAGGCATACACATTTTAAATTTTAAATGATTTGACTTACTATACTTTCAACGACTGAATCAATTTGTACTTTCACCCAAAGTTTTCCTTTCTCCCTACCCTCATCAACACTGGGTGCCAGCCATCTTCATACAGTCTTCTTTATGTTGTTTTCATGGAAGTTCTTGAATTCCAAGTACAGTTGGGCATCCATTTGTATTGTGAATTGCCACTTGTACTTCTTTTATAATGAGCTGTCTTTGATTATGAGCTGCTTGCTTTTATATTTGGTCCATTTTTCTCCTCGGTTTTCACCTGTTTTTCTTTTTGGCTTTATCAATCAAGAAAAATGACAGAGACAAGTCTGAATCATTTTAGGGGGTTTATTTGCTGAAGCTAAGGATGCATGCCTGGGAGACAGGTCTATGCCTTTCTTCGAAGATGATTTTGAGGGCTTCAAATTTAAAGGGGAAAAGAGGGGGATACTGAGAAATACACAGTTTTCATGCAAGAGGGACAGTAGGGAAAAATAGTCACTTATGCCTTCGTCTGGCTCAGTGAATGTGAATTTTTACATGTGATAGCATAGACAATAGGGCAGAGGAAAGAATAAGATATGCATTTGCATCAGGTGGGCAGGGGGATGGCTTTGAGTTCTGTCCTATGTCCCCACACCTGTGAAGATAAGCTATCAATTTGTATTGCCATGGTGAATTTTAACAGAAATGCTTTAAGGTAAAGATCTTGGGGCTATCAGATAGATATGTAGCTTTTCATCTTGTAGCCATCTTATTTAGGAACCAAAGTGGGAGGCAGGTTTGCGTGACCCAGTTCCCAGCTTCATTTTTCCCTTTGGCTTAGTGAGTTTGGGGTCCCAAGATTTATTTTCCTTTCATAGCTTATAGCAGTTCTTTGTAAAATTAAATAAATCAATCTTTGTCTACAGTATGGGTGACAGTAACATTTCTCAGTTTATTATTTTGTCTTTGGGCTTTATTTTGCTCTGTTACATTTTTATGTGATCAAATTTATAAATCTACTCTTTATAGCTTCCAGGTTTTATGTCACACTTTAAGAGACCTTTATCATTCCAAGAAAATAAAATACTGCCTTTATTCTAATGCTTTCATAAATTTTTTTATGTTGCAAAGAATAGACCAAGATGAAATTTATTTTAGGTAAGAAATGATGTAAGGATTCAGCTTCCTTTTTCTCTCTCTCTCCTCTCTTTTTTCCACTCCGATCACTAGTTTATTGTCACACTATTTATTGATTTATTTATTCTTTGACCCTTACCTGAAGTGTCACCATTTTTACAAATCACATTCCCATTCACAGTTAGTATTTATCTGGACTCTATTTTGTTCCAGTAATCATTCTGTCTCTTCGTGTACTAATATAATTTTGTCTCAAATACTGCAGGATCATAATACATTACTAGTTCCTATTAGGGCTATCTTCACATAACTTCCATAAAATAAAGTTTGTTTGTTTGTTTATTCATTTTAAAAAAGGACCCCTGGTTATACCTCAAAGACAAGACATAGAGATAATGATCTAGCATTATATTTTGCAAAATCTACTCCACATGTGTTTTTCAGGTTTCTGCTCATATATATGAGCAAAATCTTGCAATGTGTATAAGCCATTTCCTCCTGGGTCATCATATGTTCCTGATCTGGGGTACACTGTGATTTGAACCTAGTTATTGGTCTAGTGGCAGCAGGGGCAGTTGTTGTAGGTCGTGTGGAAAATGAGCATCTCCTCAGAACGTTGTTATCCCAGTGGAGGTTACTGCAGGGCTTTCAATCAAAGAAAGTGTGGTCTCCCCAGACACAGAAGAACAAGCAAGGGAGGCTCAGAGTGACGTGGGTGAGTTTAGAATCAGTTCTAACCTGATGCCTCACTCTAAGTTTCAGTGTCTCATGCTTTCCCAATCGATTTCCTATCTTTTACATCAGAAATTTGGCAAGGCTGTGAATTCAACTGAAATTGTAGTTCTGCAAGCCTCCCAATTAAATTTTACATTTGATTTTTATCAATATCAGTCTGTGGCCATAATAAATAAAAGATTATTTTTGGGCTGCCCTAGAAATGTCTGGTTCCCTACTCATGACCTGAACTGAAAATTAAATGAATTTTAGCTTGTCATTTGCTTTCTGTAAATGCTACAGTACACTCCAGAGGATCCATCCAACATCATAGTCCTTGCTTTAGTTTGCACTTCATCACAATTACCGTAGTTTGATTAATTGCAAAGCTACTACCTGCCATGGATTATTAGTATCAATTTTCCACTGGCAAAGAAATTGTCTCTGTACTCAAGCCTAAAATCATGATGAGACTAGTATCAAATCTCATGTGTGAGGGTCTGTCTTTTAGGAGGACCACTTCTGATATCAGTTCTGTAAGGTCTAGTCAGGAGATAGCTATTCACCAGTAATTTGAACAGAAAAAAATGTAATATACAGAATTATAAGCTAGTAAACTGCAATTAACTACTAAAAGAGGCAAAAGAGAACTAGAGAATATAGGAGTAACACGAAGAAACTCCTACCTCTAGAATGGAGAGAATATAACATAAATAATTAAGAACAAGAAAGAAGGTCCCTCCTCCAAGGCTGAATTCAGTCCTCAGTGGGTATCTTGTGGCTGACACAGAAACACGTAGCCTCCCAGTGGTAAAGAAACTTGTCAGAGAGTTTGGCCAGAGCTGGTCTGTAGGAACAGCTTGCTAGGTGGTTGAGACACTCTAGAAGGTGCAGGCAAGCTGCAGCTGTTCTGCAGGGACTGAAGCTGGGTAGCTAAGTTCACTGGAGCGAGCTGGTGGGCTGAGCTGGAGAGCAGGACATGGCCAGCTGGGGTACCAGGGGACTAGCGCTGACTTATAAGAAACAACCTGCAGGCAGCTGACGGGTCAGAGCTCATCTACAGGAAGTGGTCTCCTGGGTGCAGGAGAAACTCACTGGAGAGTGAACGACTTGGGCCTCCTGTCTGCCTGTTTGCTGACAGCTGTACCGTAAGAGAATAAGTGCACCGTAACTGAAGATAAGCCTCTTCTGCTGCTATGACCTTACAGCAACACCCCAGTACCCTCTGTTGACAATTAGGGTAACATTGTGACAGATGGAAAAGGAGAAATGTTTACAGGGTCCAGCCCCACTACCACTAATAGAGCAAAGATGGGTGCATTTGGAGCTGAGAAGAAATGGGTTGATAACTGGCACAACTAGTATGGATTACATTTGCCAGTTTCAAGATCTCTATTCTGAAGGTCTGGAGATCTCTTATATTTGATAATTATCCACTGTTAATAAGGGAAACACCCAAACCCTTTAACCAATGTGGTGCTTCATTTTCTCGGGTTTCCTGTGCCTCTCCACATATGGGTCTTTAAAATCTACAATGTCAGCAGCTTCAGTGCTCGGATTCATGGTCCTTTTGCAGGGACAGCTCATGAAATAAATAACCTCTTTGTGGAAAAAGACAGAAAATAATGAAATAATATAAATCAAAACAGAGATCACCATAACCAGTGAATGGGATGTTAAGGGAGAGTCCATTTCCTTGAGTACTAGCTCGAAACCAGCATGTAAGGAAGACTGAACTGAAATCATAATGTCCCCAGGACACTGTGAGTGGAGTGATGAACATAAATTATTTTCTTCAGTTCCTGTAATGAGAAATACGACTCCTAGTTAAGATTCTTGGCAAAATTCAAGACATGGATTGTGCCTGTTTTAAAGGTAAAGCAGCACTTGCCATTAATACAATGGATGTCTGCCAGGCATGGTGACTCACACCTGAAATCCCAGCACTTTGGGAGGCTAAGGTGAGAGGATCACCTGAGGTCAGGAGTTCGAGACCAGTCTGGCCAACATGGTGAAACTCCATTTCTACTAAAAATACAAAAATTAGCTAGGTGGTGCACACCTGTAGATTCAGCTACTCAGGAGTCTGAGGCGTGAGAATTGCTTGAGCCTGGGAGGCAGAGGTTTCAGTGAGCTGAGATCACACAACTGCACTCCAGCCTGGGTGACAGAGTGAGACACTGTCTCAAAAAAATAAAAAATAATAAATAAAATTTAAAAAATAAAATAATATACAGTGGATTTCAGAATAGGACCCCCCCCCCATCTCCCAGACTAGCAGTGTCAACATCACCCAGGAACTTACCAGAAACGCAAATTCTCAGGCCCCACCCAGACTTACTGAATCAGTGACTCTGGGGCTGGGTTCCAGCAATCTGTGTTTTAATAAGCCCACCAGGTGATTCTGATATGTATTAATATTTGAGAACCACCGGTTTAGACAGATCTAAATTTAAGACTTGGTTTTTGGCAAACCATTTAATCTGTACCTCAGTTTCATCATCTGTGATGGCTGCACCTTAATAGTAACTACCTTATAGGATTGTTGTGAAAATTACATAATAAAATCAGAGTAAAGAGCTTATAAAAGTGCCTTCCATAGAGCACTCAAAAACTTTGTTTTCAAGCACCTCTTAAGACTTAATACAAATTTAAGAGACTAGTATTTTTAAAGAGCTTAGCATAGTAAATACCAGGCACACGATAAATATTATGCCCTCAATAATGCTAGCTACAGTATCAGTGGTAGTGGTAATAGTAATGTAACACTTAACGCCTATATTGTACTTATCTTGTACTAAGCATCCTTATAAGCCCTTTTCATGTTGTTTTAACACTTAAAATCACTCAATTATCACCACTTTTGAGATGAAGGAACCGAGGTACAGAAAGTTTATTTCCAAAGACTACTTAGCTATTCAGTGATAAAACAAGGATCCCAAATCAGATCGTTTCATTTCAGAGTCTGTGTTTTTAGGCACTAATCTGGAAAGATATAGAAGACAGAGAGAGGGGAATAAAAAAGGGAAGGGGAAAGAGAATACACCATTTTACGTTATACATTTTAAAGAGAAGTCTTTTTTTTCTAAAAATGGAAACCATAATCTTGCAGAATTTGCAGCCAAAAAAATGATGAATGGTGTTGCCTCTGCCTGAGGTTCCAGGGAGGGAAAGAAAAATATTCAGCGGAAGCCCCTGGGAGTAGGGGGCTGGGAGTTTGGCCTGTTCTGGGCTTACGTCTTTTTCACGGGTAATGATCTGGGAGGCAGGAAAACATTACCTGTCAGTGTCATTGGAGTTGGTGCTGTTGCGAAATAGCAAGATATAGAAAAGAATCAAATACTGAGAGCTTAGCAATCTTGGCGAACTTGGTCCAAGATGTGCAGTAACATAATGCCACGGGGCCCTGAAGGAGGGGGCAGGGGAAAACAGGTGAAAGCTCAAGATCCTTTCAGTCTGCTGTCACACTGGGGACAGAACAGCTGATGCTCCCACAAAGAGTCAAGGTCACTGTGGGTAGAAATTGGAGAGGCAATGCCCAAAAGGTGGGGAAAGAGACAAGCCCCTTTTCCTTCTTCCCTCCTAGCCTGCAGGGGCACACCTGGAATAAGGCCTTTTGTAGGTTCAGGGAGACCTCAAATATAACTACATGTTCTAAATATGTCAGGGAAAAGAAACTAGAAAAGATTGAGGTAGAGGAGAAAGAAATTCTTAGGTATGAGAATTATGTAGGCTGGGAATGACTGGGAGGCTGCGAGACCTATTGGTTGGTGTAGGATAAGGTGAGCAGGAGAGTTTCAATTCAGTTCATCTGTATACATTACATGCCTACTATGTGTTAATTACTCTTTAGGTTTTGGTAAAATAGAGATAAAGAAAACGTGGTCCTGTCCTGAGATGTTGCCAGTCCAATGCAGGGGGAGAATTTTAGGTAGATAATTACACACACCACAAAAAAATGGCCGTAAGAGGATTTCCTGGGAACACAGAGTAGGGGTGTGTAACCCAGTCTAGGCACAGAAGGAAGCAGCTATCAGGGAAGTCTTCTTGGAAGAGTCAGTGCTTGAGCTGAGTCTTAAAAAGATCAGGCATATATCAGAATGCTTTTGGCTGCATGTAGTAGAAACCTAAACTCAATAGCCTTACATGATAAAGGTACTTATTACATAACATAATATAGAGTCTAGAGATATTGCAGGCTAGTTAGTTCAACAGTTGGACAATGTTATAAAGCAGCAGCCCCCAATCTTTTTTGGCACCAGGGACTGGTTTTGTGCAAGACAATTTTTCCGTAAGCTAGGTTGTAGGATGGTTTCAGGATGAAACTGTTCCACCTCTGATCCCCAGGCATTAGTTAGATTCTCATAAGGAGCACAGTTCATAATATGGTTCGTGCTTCTATGAGAATCTAATACTGCCACTGACCTGACAGGAGGTGGAGCTTAGGTGGTAATGCTTGCTCGCCTGCTGCTCACTTCCTGCTGTGTGGCCCAGTCCGTGGCCCAGGGTTGGAGACTCCTGTTATAAAGGACCCAGTTTTTTTCATCTCCGTTTTGCCTTCCTCCATGTATTAGCTATGTTCCCAAATTGCTATCCCTCCCGGTCATAAGATGGCTGCAAATACTTCACACATCACATCTGGACACACCTATGTCAAGAGAAAGAAAAGGGTACTTCCCTTTCTGTTTCTTTCTTCTAAGGAAGTAAACGTTTCTCAGAAGCCTCCTCATGACTTTCCCTCATATCTCATTGTCCAGAATGGTTATTTATGGCCACACCTAATCCAATCCCTAGGGAAACACAGAATAAAATCACCCTAATTAACTTAGACTATTGAGATCTGCCACCCAGAAGAATGGTTATTTAAACAAAGGCAGTAAGGATCTAGATTGTGGAGGATGTTGTACGAGCGCTATTTACTAGGGTGGGTATTTACAAAAATCCCCTTTTTTACTTTAATACTTTTATTCAGATATAATCAACATATTAAAAATGTCATACATTTAAAGTATATAATCTGATAAGTTTTGACACGTGTGTGTATGTATATATATATATGTGAAACTGTCATCAAAATCAAGATATTATAATAAACATAGCCATCACCCCCAAAAGTTTTCTCCTGTCCTTTCATAATCTTTCCCTCATGCCCCTGCCCACCCATCCCACCCCACTGCTTCAGTCCAAGGTAACCACTAATTAACTTTCAATCCCTTTAGGTTAGTTTGTGTTTTCTAGAATTTATATAAATGGAATAATTGTTTGTATGTATTCTTTTTGTTTGACTGCTTTCATTCAGCAAAATTATTTAAAATTTACTTATGCTTTGTGTGTACCAATAGTTGATCCCTCTTTATTGCTTAGTAGAATTCCCTTGTGTGGATATAGCACAATTTTGTTTATCTATTTACCTGGTGATGGACATTTGGGTTGCTTCCAGTTTGGGCTACTACAAGTAAAACTGCTATGAACATTCATGTAGATGTCATCAAACAAACAAATGCTTTTAGTTCCTTTGAATAAGTCTCTAGGAAAAGAATGTCTCACTCATACAGTAGGTGTATGTGTAACTTTCAAAGAAATTATCATACTGTTTTCTATGGAGATGGTACCATTTTACATTCCCGCTAGCAGTGTATGAGCATTTCAGTTGCTCCCCATGCTCACCAACATTTGGTATAGTCAGTATTTTTAATTTTAGACGTTCTAGTAGGGGTCAACAATTCTTCTTTATAATAATGGCATCATACCACTGTATCTATTATCCTGAAATAAAATTTATTGCTTTTATACCTACATACATTACTTTTAAAAACTGAACACAGTGTTCCAACCGTAAAGTAAAAGAGAAACAAAAATAAAACAACTTTCAATAAATAATGTGTGTTTTAGCATGCATCTTTAATCAAGTAAATAAGTAGGCATAAAATGGATGACATCATAAAATAGTCAGTACTTCTCCCTGCATGTAGGATAGCTATGAATGCTTCAGTGAGAGACAGATTGATACAGGTGTGCTGTTTGGCAACTCCAACACCAAAAGCAGCATTACCATTAGAGATGTGAGTTTTCAAAACGGCAAACAACTTTACCTACATTTCCAGACAAAACATACTACATTTTCTCTTGATTTACCCATAATTGCATTTGTGTAAAATTTAATGATTAGTTATACTATGGAAAAGTTTCTTTGTGCTTACTTATTAAATAAATTTACGTTCTAGGCTTGAACCAAAAGCTTTATTTTTTTCTTTTTTACCTACATTAACATCTAGTAGGACATTAGGAAGCCATATGGGCAAATCTTTTGATTATATTCAGAACTTTTGAAAAAATCTGGAAAGGAAGTGAAATCAGCAAGATGGCAAAATAGGTGGTCCTATGCTTCACTCCCTTGATGGAAAGATCAAGTGGCAACTATCCACAGACAAAAACATCCAGGTAAAAACCACCCAAACATAGAAATACACCAGAGTCAGCTATGTGTACCACAAAGCTGAATAAAAATCCATATTGAAAGGGCAGGAGAAACATTATTGCTTTGACTGCATTGCCCCCAAGTTGGCACAGCACCACACAGAGAGGATTCCCTAGGGCCCATGATTTCTACAGTGGGAAAATACACCCCCCATCTGGGGAAGCAGACATCCAGCTTCCCTAGCATTGCAAAACACTTCCCAGGAAACCTATTTATTGTCACCTCACAGAGAATGGGAAATGTAGGGGTAAATTGCACACCTCTCAGTGACACCTGAGATCAGGTAGAAACAAAGCAAGAAGGCAGAGCCCACAGAGATGAGAGCACAGATTTTTCTGACAGCTCAATGTACCTGCCAGCAGAGGTGTTTGATCAGTAGTACCAGCTAACAACATAGCACATCTACCAAGCATAGCTGGTAGCTCATAGAAGAATTAGGAAGTGCAACCTGGTTTGAATCCCCAGATAATCAGCTTCAGACCCTATGCTAGGGCCTTGCCCAGGGAGGGAGAAGATCCCCCTATGTCAGTAAATTTTGACAAAAAGCCAGGCACCAGTTCTACCACACCTGGGAGCTTAGTCAGTGTTCCTTGTGTCCTCAAAGCCCTCCTCATGCCTTGCCCAGGGAGGGAGGCAAATCTCAATCATGCATTTCTACTGAACACAGCAGCTGATCTATTTATCCTGATCCACTGAATCTTGGGGATCCTCAATTGCTGAACTCAAATGGCAGCACCTCTGACCAGGGAATTCATCCTGTGGCCCTGTCAGATTAGAGGTGATTGCAGTGCCCATCCAGAAGCTCAGCCTAATTGCAGAGCTCAACCAGTGATCTTGCCAGGTAGCAGAGCCCAGTCACGTGCCCCACCTGAATTCAGAGCAAAGGCAGCAACCCAGTCATCTAGATAACCCGAAAGTAAGCCAGGGTTATTACTACCTGGCCCATCCAGAATTATAAGCTGGACTAAATAATGGAAGTCTATCCTTGCCAAGAAACACCTATAAAAGTTAGGAAAGGTAGCTGTCTCTGCAAACGTGCAAGCACCAATGCAAGTTCACAGGGATGACAAAGACTAGGAAAATCACGACATCTCAAAAAGAAACTAACAAAGCTCCAATAATGGACCCTAAAGAAAGGGAGATCTATGGAAATGACAGAAAAATAATTCAGAATAATCCTCTTTTAAAAGTTTTGTGAACCTCAATATACAGATTAAAAATTAAATAAAATTTGGAAAACAATACATGAAAACAATGAGAAGTTAAACAAAGAAATAGAGATGATAAAAAAGTAGAAATTCAAGACTTTAAGAATACAATAACTGAAATAAAAAATGCAATAGAAAACTTCAATAACTGGCTCAATCAAATGAAGAATGAATTAATGAGCTTGAAGACAAAATATCTGAAACGATTCAATCAAAGGAGCAAAGGAAATAATACAAAGAAAGCCTATGAAAATCATGGGACACCATCAAGAGATGTAACCTATGCATAATAGGAATTCAAGAAGGAAAAGAAAAACAAATAAGATCAGAAAGCATATTTAAAGGAATAATGGATGCAAATTTTCTTAATCTGAGAAAAGAAGCCAAAACCGAAGTACAGAAAGTGCAGAAGTCTCCCATCAAATTCAACCCAAAGAAGAGTTCACCAAGACGCATAATAATCAAACTACCAAGCATCAAAAACAAAGAAAAAATTCTGAGAGAAGTAAAAGAAATAAATGGACCACATACAAAGGAGTCCCAATATAATTATCAGTATACTTTCCAGCAGAAACCCTACAGGCCAGGAGAGAGAGGCATGATACATTCAAATTTTGAAAGAAAAAAACTGCCAACCAAGAGTCCTTTCCCCAGCAAAACTGTCTTTCAGAAATGAGAAAGAAATAAAAACTTTTCGGCCGGGCGCGGTGGCTCAAGCCTGTAATCCCAGCACCTTGGGAGGCCGAGACAGGCGGATCACGAGGTCAGGAGATCAAGACCATCCTGGCTAACATGGTGAAACCCCGTCTCTACTAAAAAATACAAAAATCTAGCCGGGCGAGGTGGCGGGCGCCTGTAGTCCCAGCTCTTCGGGAGGCTGAGGCAGGAGAATGGCGTAAACCCGGGAGACGGAGCTTGTAGTGAGCTGAGATCCGGCCACTGCACTCCAGCCTGGGCGACAGAGTGAGACTCCGTCTCAAAAAAAAAAAATAAAATAAAATAAAATAAAAACTTTTCTACACAAACAAAAGCTATGAGAGCTCATCACCACTAGGCCTTCCTTAAAGGTATTGCTAAAAATGTTTTTAATGGAAACAAAAATCTGCTAATTAATAACATAAAACTTATGAAAGTACAAAACTTAATGGTATAAGTAGTATAGAGAAATATTCAGAATACTCTGGGATTACCATAGTGGTGTATAAAGTAATTTTATGTCTAGTATAAGTGCTTATCTTGAGTATAATTTTATCTCTAGAATAAGGACAAAATTATTAATAACAATGTTACCTAAGATAAATGGTCAAGGGATACATATTATAACATAATGTAAATTCAGACATCAAAAACAAAAAAATGTTGGGGGGTAGTAAAAATGTAGTTATTGTATACAATCAAATTTAAGTTGTTATCAGCTTGAAATACAATGTTAAGTATAATATATTCTATGTAAGTCTCACGGTAACCAAAAAGCAAGCATTTATAAGAAGCACACAACACAAAATGAAAAAGATTCAAAAGATACCACTACAGAAAACTATCAAACCATTGAAAAAGACAGCAAAAGATGAAGAAACAGTCTCTATAAAACAATCAGAAAATAATTAACAAAATGGCAGTAGCAAGTCCTTACTTGTCAATAATTACCTTGATTGTAAATGGATTAAGTTATTCAATAAAAAGAAATAGAAGTTTGGAAGGCCTCTGGTAACACCATACTTCAAATTTCATTCAAGTTTACAGAACCCAACATATGTGCTGCACATAAATTCTCTGGCAGGACTTCTTTGACGTTACTAACCTTTTTTTATTTCTAGTACTGGTCACTTCTCTAAAGCAGATCTCAGCACCGCATTTACCAACAGAACACCCTTTTACCACTTTAACCCTGAAGATTTCTTTTACAAAGCTTCGTGCCCTCAAGGACAATTAGGAGCCTTGACTTTGGAGTGGGAAAGGCTAAGATTTGAATCCTAACTACCTCTGCTGTCTCTGACTTTAAGCAAGTTATTTAACTTTTGAATCTGTTTTTCCTAAAATGACAATAGTGTCTATTTCTGAGCATTGAGGTGAGAGTAAATGAGTTTGTAGAGCACACATAAAAAGTGTTCAATAAATGATAGCTATTGACATTAAGAATAATTTTATTACTATAAAATACTATCCCTTATACTATGAAGAAATTATTCAAGCTAGAATTTTTAGTTTTGCTAACTTACAAAATAATCAGATAGTACAATTTCAGCTAAATCCTGAGGTTATATGTAATTCTAAAGTTTGGAATTAAAAAATTGAATTATGATAGGAAATAGCTTCTTAAATGGTTGGAGAAAGTCTGTCTGTAATGAGATACAATTACTATTTATCACACTGAATCCAGATGCAGAGTCAGTGTGTCATTTTCTTCTTTGTACTGAAAATCTTTTTATTTTAAAGGTGAAGCAACACATAGTCTTTTATCCATAACTTAGTGTAGCACAATCTTAGAAAGTCTAAGGCAAATGTGACTTTTCTGTGCATGTATGTGTATTTTGAAGAATGTGTGAAACTTATGCTAATGTTTGCATGTGACAACGATATTAGAAAAATAGTCATGTCCTTTTTGTGTAGCCACTTTTTTCCATACAGGTCCATATATCTGATGTTACCTACAGAAGAAGCTTTAGACCTAGAATTACTTCCTTTTGAGAACTGATATGCTATGTTATATAGTCTGTGTTTATAAGTGGAAGGTATCTATTTGGGTAAATACTTCTTTCCACAAAATTGAGCTTTTTTTTGCTTATGTCAGTGAGGGGTGATACTTATATTAATAAAACATTATGCTTTTAGTGTTTGTAGCACTGATTTGGAATTCCTGATTAAATGTGTCATGAATGTTGTCTTAATTTAAAAAAAAAGACACAGAGTGAATTAATGTGATTAAAAAACAAAACCCAACCCTATGCTGCCTATAGGAGACTCACTTCAATTTTAAGGACACACATTGTCTGAAAGCAAGGAATACAAAAATGTTTTATATAAATAGAAACCAAAAAAGAGCAGTGATAGCAATAGTTAAATTAAACAAAATCGATTTTAAGTCAAAAACTGTAAAAAGCAACCAAGAAGGACATTTTATAATGGTAAAGGGATCAATTCATCAACAGGATAAAATGATTGCAAATATATGTGCATGATGGCTGGGTGCAGTGGCTCATGCCTGTAATGCCAGCACTTTGGGAGGCTGAGGTAGGCAGATCACTTGAGCTGAGGTCAGGAGTTCAAGACCAGCCTGGCAACATGGCAAAACCCCACCTCTACCAAAAATACGAACAAACGTGTGGTGGCACATGTGTGGTCCCAACTACTGAAAGACTCGCTTGAGCCCAAGAGGCAGAGGTTGCAGTGAGCCAAGATCAAGCCACTGCACTCCATCTTCAGTGACAGAGTGAGACTCCATCTCAAAAAGAAATATAAATATATATATTATTTTTATATGGTATTATATAAAAAATAGATATATATGCATGCAATAGTAGCACACCTAAATATATAAAGCAAATATTTAAAAATCTGAAGGAGATATAGACTTCAATACAATAATAGTGTAGGGGACTTCAACATACCACTTTTAATAATGGACAAATCATGCATAGAGAAAATAAACAAGTAAACATTGGACTTAAACAGCATTCAAGAGTAAATGGATCTAACAGACATATACAGAGCATTCCATCTAACATTAAGAGAATACACATTCTTCTCAAGTACATAAAACATTCTCCAGAATAGATCATATGTTAGGCCACAAGACACGTCTTAGAAAACTTAGGAAAACTGAAATCATATCAAGTACCTTTTTGAGCACAATTGTATGAAACTAGAAATCAATAGCAGAAGGAATTTTAGAAAATTCACAAATACATGGAAATTAAACAGCATGCTCCTGAATAACCAATGGTTCAATAAAGAAATTAAAATGGAAATTTAAAAATATTTTGAGACAAATGAAAATAGAAACACAATATACCAAAACTTACAGGATTTAGCAAAAGCAGTTCTAAGAGAAAAGTTTAAAGCAATAAATACCTACGTCAAAAGAGAAGAAAGATTGCAAATAAACAAGTTAGGGTTATGCCTCAAGGAAATAGAAAAGGAAGTACAAAGTAGGCCTAATGTTAGCAAAAGGATATAAATAATAAACATCAGAGCAGAAATAAATGAAATAGGGACTCATAAAACAATATAAAAGAACAATGAAACTAAGAGTTTTTTTTTTAAAGATTATCAAAACTGACAAACCTTAACAAAAGCTAGACTAACCAAGAAAAAAGAGAAAAGATCCAAGTAAATAGAATTCTAAATGAAAGCAGAGACATTACAACTGACACCACAGAAATACAAAGGACCATAAATGACTACTGTGAATAATTACATGCCAAAAATTGGATAACCTAAAGAAATGGATAAATTCCTAGACACATGCAATCTACCAAGACTGAATCATGAAGAAATAGGAAATCTGTACAGACTAATAACAAGTGAGATCGAATCAGTAATAACTTTCCCATCAAAGAAAGGCCCTTGACCGGGGGGTTTTACTGCTGAATTCCACCAAATGTTTAAAGAAGGACTAATTCTAATTCGCTATAAACTTTTCAAAAAAACCGAAAAGGAGGGAACACTATAAAGCTCTTTTTATGAGGCCAGCATTACCCTGATTTCAAAGCCAGACAAGGACATCACAAGACAGGAAAACTACAAGTTAATATCTCAACAAAATACTTGCAAACTGAATTCAACAATACATTAAGAGGATCATTCACCATGATCATGTAGGATTTATCTCTGGGATGCAGAATGATTTATGATTTGCAAATCAATAAATGTGATATACCACATTGATGGAATGAAAAGAGAAAAACCTTATGTTCATCTCATTAGATGCAAAAAAGTATTTGACAAAGTTCTGTTTTCATGATAAAAATATTCAACAAATTAGGTATAGAAGGAATGTACTTCAGCATAATAAACACCATATATAATAAGTCCACAGCTAAGATTATACTCAACGATAAAAAAATCAAAACTCTTTCCTCTAAGACTCAGAGAAAGATAAGGATATCTAATCTACACTTCTATTCAACGTAGTATGGAAATCTAACGAAAAAAGAAAAAAAAAACAAGGCATCATGATAGGAAAGGAAGTAAAACTGTTACTGTCTGCTTACATTATGATCTTACATACAGAAAACACTACAAATTCCACGAAAAAACCTGTTAGAACTGATAAACAAATTAAGTAAAGTTGCAAGACACTAGATCAACATACAAAAATCTGTAGCATTTCTCTTTACTTACAACAAACTTTCCAGAAAAGAACTCAAGAGAACAGTCCCACTTAAAATAGTTACAAAAAATAATGAAATAAAATACTTAGGAATAAATTCAATCAAGGAAGTGAAAGATCTGTACACTGAAAACTATAAAACAGACATTGGGCGCCCAAGATGGACAAATAGGAACAACTCCAGTCTCCAGCTCCCACAGTGAGCGACACAGAAGATGGATGATTTCTGCATTTCCAACTGAGGTACTGGGTTCATCTCACTGGGGCATGTCAGGCAGTCGGTGCAGAACAGTGAGTGCAGCCCAACGAGTGAGAGCAGAAGCAGGGTGAAGCATCACCTCACCTGGAAAGCGCAAGGGGGAAGGGAATTCCTTTTCCTAGCCAAGGGAAACCCTGACACACAACACCTGGAAAATCTGGTCACTCCCACACTAATACTGCGCTTTACCAAGGGTCTTAGCAAACTGGCACACCAGGAGATTATATCCTGTGCCTGGCTTGGAGGGTCTCATGCCCATGGAGCCTCCCTCATTGCTAGCGCGGCAGTCTGAGATCTAGCTGCAAGGTGGCAGCCAGGCTGGGGGAGGGGTGCCCATCATTGCTGAGGCTTAAGTAAGTAAACAAAGCAGCCAGGAAGTTCGAACTTCATGGAGCCCACTGCAGCTCCAGGAGACCTGCCTGCCTCTGTAGACTCCACTTCTGGGGACAGGGCATAGCTAAAAAAAAAAAACCAGCAGAAACCTCTGCAGATGTAAATGTCCCTGTCTGACAGCTTTGAAGAGAGTAGTGACTCTCTCAGCATGGAGGTTGAGATCTGAGAACGGACAGACTGCGTCCTCAAGTGGGTCCCTGACCCCCGAGTAGCCTAACTGGGAGACATCTCCCACTAGGTGCCGACTGACACTTCACACTTCACACAGCTGGGTACACCACTGAGATGAAGCTTCCAGAGCAAAAATCAGACAGCAACACTTGCTGTTCAGCAATATTCTCTCTTCTGCAGACTCCGCTGCTGATACCCAGGCAAATAGGGTCTAGAGTGCACCTTCAGCAAACTCCAACAGACATGCAGCTGAGGGTCCTGACTGTTAGAAGGAAAACTAAAAAACAGAAAGGACACCCACACCAAAACCCCATCTAAATGTCAACATCATCAAAGACCAAAGGTAGATAAAACTACAAAGATGGGGAAAAAGCAGTGCAGAAAAGCTGGAAATTCAAAAAATCAGAGTTCCTCTCCCCCTCCAAAGCAATGCAGCTCCTCCCCAGCAATGCAACAAAGCTGTATGGAGAATGACTTTGACGAGTTGAGAGAAGGCTTCAGTCGATCAAACTTCTCAGAGCTAAAGGAGGAAATACATACTCAGCGCAAAGAAATTAAAAACCTTGAAGAAAGATTTGATGAATGGACAACTAGAATAACCAGTGCAGAGAAGTCCATAAACGACCTGATAGAGACAAAAACCATGACATGAGAACCATGTGACTAATGCACAACCTTCGGTAACCAACTTGATCAACTGGAAGAAAGAGTATCAGTGATTGAAGATCAAATAAGTGAAATGAAGCAAGAAGAGAAGTTTAGAGAAAAAAGAATACAAAGAAATGAACAAAGCCTCTGAGAAATATGGGATTATGTGAAAAGAGCAAATCTACATCTGATTGGTGTACCTGAAAGTGATGGGGAGAATGGAACCAACTTGGAAAACACTCTGCAGGATATTATCCAGGAGAACTCCCCCAGCCTAGCAAGGCAGGCCAACATTCAAATTCAGGAAATACAGAGAATGCCAAAGGATACTCCTAGAAAAGAGCATTCCAAGACAAATAATTGTCAGATTCACCAAAGTTGAAATGAAGTAAAAAATGTTAAGGGCAGCCAGAGAGAAAGGTTGGGTTACCCACAAAGGGAAGCCCATCAGACTAACAGCAGATCTCTCGGCAGAAACCCTACAAGCCAGAAGAGAGTGGGGGCCAATATTCAACATTCTTAAAGAAAAGAATTTTCAACCCAGAATTTCATGTCCAGCCAAACAAAGTTTCATAAGTGAAGGAGAAATAAAATCCTTTACAGATAAGCAAATGCTTAGAGATTTTGTCACCACCTGGCCTGTACTACACGTGATCCTGAAGGAAGCACTAAACACAGAAAGGAACAACTGGTACCAGTCATTGCAAAAATATGCCAAAATGTAAAGACCATTGATGCTACGAAGACACTGCATCAACTAACGATCAAAATAACCAGTTAACATCATAATGACAGGATCAAGTTCACACATAACAATATTAACCTTAAATGTAAATGAGCTAAATGGTCCAATTAAGAGACACAGACAGGCAAATTGGATAAAGAGCCAAGACCCATCAGTTTGCTGTATTCAGGAGACCCATCTCACCTGCAGAGGCACACATAGGCTCAAAATAAAGGGATGGAGGAAGATCTACCAAGCAAATGGAAAACAAAAAAAGGCAGAGGTTGCAATCCTCTGATAAAACAGACTTTAAACCAACAAAGATCAAAAGAGACAAAGAAGGCCATTACATAATGGTAGAGGGATCAATTCAACAACAAGAGCTAACTATCCTCAATATATACGCACCCAATACAGGAGCACCCAGATTCATAAAGCAAGTCCTTAGAGACTTACAAAGAGACTTAGACTCCCACATAATAAAAATGGGAGACTTTAACACCCCACTGTCAACATTAGACAGATCAAGAAGACAGAAAGTTAACAAGGATATCCAGGAATTGAACTCA
>NW_012108275.1:892050-899822 GCF_000951045.1 Mandrillus leucophaeus | reverse complement strand
CTAATGTAAATGATGAGTTAATGGGTGCAGCACACCAACATGGCACATGTATACATATGTAACACACCTGCACATTGTGCACATGTACCCTAGAACATAAAGTATAATTAAAAAACAATAGCAGAAAAAAAAAGACATCACATTGAATACAATAAAAGCAAGTTGTAGATATGTAAAAAAAAACTATAAAACGTTGATAAAAGAAATCGAAAAAGACATAAATAGACGAAAAACTATCTCGTGTTCTTGGATGAAAAGAATCAATATTATCAAAATGTTCATACTACCCAGTGTTCTACATATTACATGCAATTCCTAACAAAACTTCAATGCCATTTTTCATAGATGTGAAAAGAAATTATGAAATGTATGTGGAACCACAAAAATTACTGAATAGCTACAGCAATCATGAGCAAAAAGAACAAAGCTGGAGGCATCAAACTACCTGATTTCAAACTATACTAGAAAATGATAGTAATTAAAACAGCACGGTACAGGCATAAAACTAGACACATTGACCAATGGAACCAAATAGAGAACTCAGAAATGCGTCCACAGTCAAGTGATTTTTGACAAAGGTGCTAGAAATATAAATGGGAAAAAATAAATGATGTTGGGAAATTGGCTATCCATATGCAAAAGAATGAAAGTAGGCCTTTACCTCACACCATATGCAAAAATCAATTCAAAGTAGATTAAAGACTTAAACATAAGACCTGAAACTGTAAAACTACTGAAGAAAACATGGGAAAAACTATATGACATTTAT
Organism: Mandrillus leucophaeus; assembly: GCF_000951045.1. Lineage (NCBI taxonomy): Eukaryota > Metazoa > Chordata > Mammalia > Primates > Cercopithecidae > Mandrillus > Mandrillus leucophaeus. Next base: position 899,053 of record NW_012108275.1, on the reverse strand, counting down.
TTGGGCAAAATGTTGTTAGATTGTTTAGATGTTTTAGACCCCAGAAACTCAGGAAACAAAAGCGAAAATAGACAATTGGGATTACATCAAATAAAAAGTGTCTATACAACAAAGGAAACAATTAACAGAATGAAGAGACAACCTGCAGATTGGAAGAAAACATTTGCATGCCATACATCTGATAAAGGATTAATATTCAAAATAAGGAACTCAAACAACTCTAAAAAAGAAAGCAATCCAATTAAGAAATGTGCAAGGAATCTGAATAGACATTTCTCAAAAGAAGACATGAATCGCTAATAGATATATGAAAATATGCTTGACATCACTAATCATTAGAAAGATGCAAATTAAATCCATACTGAGATATCGCCTCATACCTGTTAGAGTGGCTACTATCAAAAAGACAAACGATAGCAAGTGTTGGCAAGGATGCAGTAAAACAAGAATCCTTGTACACTGTTGGTGGGAATGTAAATTAGGACAGCTATTATGGAAAACAGTAGAGAGGTTCCACAAAAATTAACAGTAGAATACCATGTGATCCAGCAATCTCATTTCTGGGTATTTACTGGAAGGAATTGAAATCAATTGAAAATAATTGAAGTCAACTGAAATCCATTATGTGTTGATGAGATATCTGTACTACAGTGTTGATGACAGCACTATTCATAATAGCCAAGAGATGGAATCAACATAAATGTCCATCAACAAATCAATGAGTAAAGAAAATGTGGTATATTGACACAATGGAATACTATTCAGCTTTTAAAAAGAAGGAAATCCTGTCATTTGTGACATCATTGATGAAACTGAAGGACGTTATGTTAAATGACATAAGCCATGCACAAGAAGATAAATACTGCATATTCTCACTTACATGAGGAATAATGAAACAATCTCACTCATAAAAGCAGTGAGCAGAATGGTAGTTACCAGAGGCTGGGGGTTGGGAAAATGGGGAGATGATGGTCAAAGATTGCAAAGCCTCAGTTAAATAAGAGTTTGTTTTTTCTCTTTTTCTTTTTTTGGAGATCTATTACACAGCGTGGTGAATATAGCTAACAATTTATTACTATAATTTTCAATATTGCTAAGATAGTAAATTTCACATGTTCTGATCACAAAAAAATGTTAAATATTTGATGCGATGGATATGCTATTTACCTTGATTTAATCATTCTACCTTTTATTTTTAAATCATAACATCACTTTGTATCCCACAAATATATACAACTATAGTCTGTCAATATGTAATAAAATGAATCTAGAAAGGACATTATTGGTTAATTTGGAAAATTTATAAGTATAGGCTGTAACTTATTAATGTAAAATATAATTGTATTAAGATTAAATTTCCTTAGTATCTGTAGTTATGAAAGAAAATGCCCATGTTACTAGGAAAGATAAGCTGAAATGTTTAAGAGTGAAGTATGATGATGTTTGTAATTAAATCTCAAATGATTCAGCCACAGAGAAAAAGATAACTTTTGTATATACACACATAGAGAAAGTGATAAGGCAAATGTGCCAAATTATCACCAATTGGAGAACAGAGGTGAAAAAACTGTATCTGTTCCCTGAACTCTTGTAACTTTTGTGTAGGTGTGAATATTTTCCAAAATAAAAGGTCAAAGAAGGGAGGGGGAAAAGATTTTTCTACTGAGGTCAAAGAAAAGAATGGGGGACAATTCTTTGCCATGTGGGTAGGACAACTCTATGTTTCGTGGAACACCTATCCCTTCCTGAGCTTCAATCTACAGGGCCAGTATTGATCGAATCACAACGGCATCCAAAGTTGCCCCTATAAATTTCTAAACAGAGAGAAAGGGAGTGAGCACCAATGCTTAGTATCTCCGCACTCCATTGAGAACCATCACTGGAGGGGAATCCATGTAGTGATGTGCCCTGGGTTAGGGTTGGAAGAATGTATGGAGATTAAGAGCTAAATAGAGATTATTTCACTTCTGCAAGAGTGGTCTGTGAACCAGCAGTGCCAACATCCCCTGGAGGCTTAATAGAGATGCAGAATCTCATGCCTCAGGCCCTGGACTTCTCCTCAACTTCTGAATCAGAATCTGTGTTTTAACAAGATCTAGCTGATGTCAAAGCACATTGAAACTTGAGCAGCACTGCTTTAGGCTGTAGATTTTAAGCTATGCTGCCTGGGCAAGCTCCTTGGGTAGGTGGAGGGTGGGGAGTGGGGCCACCCTCATTCCTGCTCCTAACACAAGACTCAGCTCCTTGGGCTTCCACTTCAATTTTGGGTTGAAGAAAAGGTTTGGCAGCTGAAAACACTTGAAAAATTACTCTCCAGCTCTCCTTTTACCAATGAGTGAATGGAGGCCCACAGAAGTTGCGTGGCTGGCTGACATGCACAGGATGCATTCTTGACAAAGTCAGGACTCAAATTCAGCACTCTCAATCATGAGACCAGTGCTGTTTCCACAGTGCTCTGGGCTTGTTCTGCTCAGCAACACGATGTGAGGCTGGGTTAGGGATCTGCTGCTGTCACTGTGCACCACAGGCCCACAGCCTGGCCCCTATTGCCCTGCTGGAAGCCATCTGTGGACTCCAGGAGCAGGCAGATCTTATTTGTCTCTGTGACTTATTTCTTTGAGAAACACCTCTCTGGCCCTTACAACATGCCAGGCATATACTAAGCATTTTATAAATATTACCCATTAAAACTCCATAGCAACCCCATGGGTAACCCAGGCACAAAAATGTTATGCATCTGTGATAAGCACAATCGACCTCAGGGAATGAGTAGCAATGAGTAGCTGTAAGAAAGCCACTGATGCTTGGGCCCTGATATCAGAATGGGATTTTGTTTCTCTTTGGTGCATGTGGGGAAAAGAGGCAAACTCAACCAGTGAAACAAAAGTCCCTCCAGGTTTCACCTCCAGGTGGGATGAAGGCTCTCTGCAGCCTTACTGACCCAGCCGCCAGCCTGGGAGCAGAGCCTGCTTGACCAGGGTGAGGCTGCTGGGGGAGTGTGGGTGCAGAGGGGATGTTCCTAGCTGTTGGATGAGCAGGGCCTGGGCTGCTCTGTAGACTCCAGGAGGTTGCAGACTCACTCCCCGGCTGCAAACTGCAGCATAACCCCTTCCTTCATCTCACAGACCCTGACCCTGCTTTATTTTCCACAGTGCTTGCTTGCAGGCTTCTGAACCATCCACAAGTACTTAGAATGTTAGCTCAGACTGCTTAGGCTTTTGTAGGAGCCCCTGCCCCCAATCTCCCCAACACCAAAACAAAATAGTCGCTACCCCCTCATCCCCCATCTCTGCCCAAACTCTGTGCTGGTCAAAAGAAAAGAGTCTTCTTTCTAATCAAACCTGGAATGACCTCCAGGATCTGAGACTCATTTGCTAAATTTGTTACAGTAATGAGCAAAGGCTGTCTGTAGATGTTATTCCCAGTTGTTTCACCTCCCAAGGGCTGTCTGAGACATTTTGCCTGCAAAGCCCTTTACAAATTATCATCTGCCTCTCAGGCAAGCCATCTTGGTTAGCTCATGATCTGAGGCATTATTAATTTATTACTTAGCTTTGTGTAGTGACTTGTCTTAAAAAGACCAGCAATTAATCACATCTCCCTGCTCCAAGACTCTTGATTTAACTTCCTTTCATGTTTTTACACATATGCACGAGTTTGAAATAGGGAAATTACCCTAAAGGATACGTTGAAACCCCAAATTGGTCTTTTACATGTTTAAAAAGTGCAGTAAACCCAATTTAAATGGAAATATTTTCCTCTCATTTGAAAAGATTATGGCCTAAGCTTTATTTATGTGGATGCAGTTGTTCCTTAGCACGTCTGGAAGCATGCCCTGAGGAAGGCATGTCCACCAACCACTCAAGCTAAATCAGTAAATCTACGGATTTTGTTTTCCAGTTCCAGCTGAGTGATGAAAACAAACTAAACGAAAGCATGAAAGTGAAAGTGCAAATTGTACTCCTATTTCTTAAATTACATTTTAAATGCTGTATCCTTCAAACTGGCTCCAGATATATCAATGATCAATCTTGAGATATTTAAATTAGCTGATTTTAACATGCTGCAGACTGACTTAGCTGCAATTGTAATTGGCTTCAAGAATCTGGCTGTTAGTCCACACTAAGTTCACTCACTGTGCCTGTCTCAGATTCACACAGTGAGTCCAAAGGTAGGAACTTCAATATATAGGTGCTTCACTTCTCATGGAAATCTTGGTTGCCAGTGTTACGGGCTGAAATGTGTCTCCCCACAATTCATATGTTGAAGCCCTAATCCTCAGTACCTCAAAATGAGACTTTATTCAAAGATACGGTCTTTACACAGGTAATTAAGTTTGAATAAAGTGTTTAGTGTGGTCTTTAATCCAATTCAACTCTTGCACTTATAAGAAGATGAAATTCAGACAGAGACAGGTATAGAGGGAGATGGTGTGAGGACACAGAAATGATGGACATCTATAAGCCAAGGATAGAGGTCTCAGAAGAAATCAGTGCTGCTGACACCTTGAACTCAGACTTCTAACCTCCAGAACTGTGAGAAAATCTATTTCTGTTGTTTAAGTCACCCATGTGTGGTACTTTGTTATGGAAACCCTAAGACATCAATACACCCTACTTTCATTCAGGTCTTACAGTTACTATTTAAGCAAAACAATATTACATTTGACTATGGAAAGTTATACATGCTTGTGGTATGAAGGAATAATCTGAGGAGAGAATTTGGAAACCTTGGCAGACACAGAGCAAGCTCATAACCATCAGGTAATCAGATTCTTCCCAATGACTTGGTAACTAGCTGGTTTGAAATTAGACCCTTAAAAAAAGATTTGCCTCTTACAGGTCAAGAGGAGACAAGTTATGCATGAGCTATAAAGGCTTCTTTGAATTTCCTACCCAGAGAAACTGTGAGTCAGCATCATGAAAATGGGCTCCTGGTAGAAAAACTGTAGTTTGTTGAGTTGCATGAAAATATATATGTATCTCAGTCACTAGGTGTACCAGGATAATTAATGTGAGCTATCACAACCAACAATCTGGAAAACTTCGGTGCCTTTACATGGAGAAGTTTGAAGTGCCTTTATACAAACTATGATGTGGTTCAGCAGGAATTTTCCTCCAGGCAGTAACTCTGGGATCCAGGATCCCTCTATCTTGTGATGCTGCCGTATCAACATGGGGCTTTCAAGGTCACTGTGGCAGAGGGAGAGAAAGGACATGCACCGGCTTTTAACTGCCTCAGCCCAGATGTGACACATAGGCTTATAGTCCATTGGTTTCAACTAACATCAGGGGATTTTGGAAAGTGCAGGGGAGCACACAGAATATTGGCAAGCTCAGAGGCTCTCTTCCATATTCTTGAACTCTCATTATGCGCTAGATACACTGCTAAGAACTTCACATACAGTGTCTTGTTTTGTCCTATTTTTACACATGTGGAAACTGAGGCTTAGAGAGGTTAAGTTGCTCAAGGTCACAGGAATATAAATGCTAGAGCTCATATGGAGGTTCAGACATACCTATTTCCTGAAGTCCATAGCCACTAGGCTTGATGGGACGTGTTTTACTAAAAACCTCAATGTTCTTATCTTTATTTTGATTTGCCATCTAAATCATTCTGAAAACTGAGGGGGAGTTGGGCAGTCCAAATCCTGAAATGTTTAAAATAATTGTCTCCACTGTCAAAATTATCTAGGTGATTCAAAGATATGGAGACCCAGTTTAAGACTCGCAGATTTTATAAGTGTATCATGTGCAGCATTTTACTTTTAATGTTAAAAGGTTTTATTGAGGTAGTATTTTCTAACAGCATGCTTTGCTTTATTTTAAAAGGAAGATGCTAGGACATTTCACTCACTTTTGAGTGATTGCCCCCAGAATGCCAAAGAAGCAAATAATAAAGTAAGGTGATGATCCACAGCTTGCTTGTTGAATTTTCATAGATAGCCCCAGAAAAAGAGACATTGCCCTCAAGATAACCTGCAACTCATAAACTAAGAAGAGCTGTGAAATACTGAATGGTCAAAAAAAGTCTGAAAAAAATACTGGAGTGGGGAAAGGTCAATGGCCCCAAACAAATCAGACCCGCCCAAACATAGATCAGAGCCATGCCCTTGCCTCATGGCTGAAGTTAATTCTCTCTGCCCATTTGTAATGTGATAAATTATCATTTTTAAGTCATTGGTCATCTTCAAAATATGCTCTTTCCTCTTGGCCCAAGACCTACTCACCCATAGGTTTTAAATACTCAATAACTTCAGTCACATAGTGATTTTACTTTTTAAAACTTATTTAGAGGCACATTCATATGGCTCAAAACACACTTCTGACCTGCGAGCCTTGCCCGTGATTTGACCTTGTCTCCAAGAACCTTACTGGAGACAATAGGGAAACCTCAAATATTCAGACTAATTGTGCAGTGGGGGAGGATAGAAACCAGATGAAGTTAGTGGAAAGTCTGAGTTATAAAAGAGTATAATAAATACCATCCTGGTTTTTTTTCCAGCTATATTTAAAGTCAAAGTGTTGATAATAAGATGTCAAAGGATAGGTGCTTCCAAATATTAGTTCTTCAATTGGTGCCTATTAAGGGTTTGGGGCCCTGTTTTCACTGGTTTGAACCAAAATGAGAAAAAGAAGAGCAATGTAGTGATTTGTTCAAGGGGTTAAATTTATTTAGCTTTTATATTTTGATATTAATTCCTATGTCTTTTGTCTTTTAAGTTAATATTCAATAAAATGAGGGTGAAATACATTTTTTTCAATATATATTTTTTGAATTTTTTGTTTTTTTATACTTTAAGTTCTAGGGTACATGTGCACAACGTGCAGGTCTGTTACATATGTATACATGTGCCATGTTGGTGTGCTGCACCCATTAACTCATCATTTACATTAGGTGTATCTCCTAATGCTATCCCTCCCCACCTCCACTCCCCACAATAGGCCCCGGTGTGTGATGTTCCCCTTCCTGTGTCCAAGTGATCTCATTGTTCAATTCCCAC
>NW_012108275.1:875519-890032 GCF_000951045.1 Mandrillus leucophaeus | reverse complement strand
TCATGTAGTTTTCGTCTTTGGTTCTGTTTATATGCTGGATTACATTTATTGATTTGCGAATGTTGAACCAGCCTTGCATCCCAGGGATGAAGCCCACTTGATCATGGTGGATAAACTTTTTGATGTGCTGCTGGATTCGGTGTGCCAGTATTTTATTGAGGATTTTTGCATCCATGTTCATCAGGGATATTTGTCTAAAATTCTCTTTTTGTTGTTGTTGTATCTCTGTCAGGCTTTGGTATCAGGATGATGTTGGCCTCGTAAAATGAGTTAGGGAGGATTCTGTCTTTTTCTATTGATTGGAATAGTTTCAGAAGGAATGGTACCAACTCCTCCTTGTACCTCTGGTAGAATTCGGCTGTGCAATACATTTTTAAAAACTGTTTACTTTGCCAAGTAAAAGCTTGACAATGTTGTCCATCTCCTACGTATTTTTAAAATTTCACTCATCTATAAAATTTAGCAATGTTGGGCTCACTTACTTAGAGATCTACCTTTTTAAGTGAACGAATAATAGGTTGATAATTATTAGTATCTCAATGTCTTTTACAATGGAGGCAGTAGACAGTAGTGTTTAAGAGCTTGGAAAGTAGTGTTTTATGGGATTTGTGATCAGCCCAATTCCAACCTTGGTTGCACTGCTTACAGCGGTGAGATTTCGGGCAAGTCATGTGACATCTCTAGATCTCTCTTTCCTCACTGTAAAACTGGATTAATAACAGCACAGTATCTATTACTTATAATTAATATAAGAAGCCAATGAGAAAGCAGATGTGAAGCAATTAGCACGTAGTAAATTCTCAATGAATATTAACTATTATCAACATTACTAATGAATTAATGCCTGCCTGCACTCTTAGCAGTTGTTTGCACTGTCCTCCTCTTTATATTATAAATTTGCCAGGCAAACCCTGTCTTCTGGAATGTTTCCAAAATGAATTGATCTGGCCCTGTTAAATGAGCCCAGTTTTTAGATTATGAAGTATTGAGACTTTGGTGCCTGATTTTCCCTTCTCCAGAAGCAGAAGGAAGAAATGCCTCCCTGCTCCCTCCACCCCATCTTTGACCCTAGACCAAATGCGTTTGCTGTCATCGTGCTGCTTTGCAGATGTTGCTCAGGTTCTGCAGATCCTCAGGAAAATTGAAGATAGGCAGTGGCCACAGCCCTCTGGACTCTTCCCATAGCTACACGCAGATTCTTGAGGGAGCTTAGAGACATTGTTTATCTGACCATCATCTTATACATGAGGCAGCAAAGTCAAGAGAGTTGAAGCAACAGGTAGCAGTGAAGTTAAGGAGGAAAACAGTCAAAGCTGAGTGAATGTTTAAGTCATTAGTCATGCGCTGCGTAATGAGGTCTTGATCAACAACCAACCCCATATATGACAAAGGTTCTCCAGTCAGCTGAGGTTAATTTATTCTTGAAGAAAGAAAATCCTTTCTATAAGTGTAGTGTACAGTGTTTATAACTTCTACAGTAGTGTATGATAATGGCCTTCACATTCACTCACCACTTACTCACTGACTCACCCAGAGCAACTTCCAGTCCTGCAAGTTTCATTCATGGTAAATGTCATACACAGGCGTACCATTTAAATATCTTTTACACGAAATTTTTACTGTGCCTTTTCTATGTTTAGATGCATAAATACCATGGTGTTACAATTGCCTACAGTATTCAATACCACAACATGCTGTACAGGTTGACAGCCTGGGAGCAAGAGGCTGTTCCATATAGCCTGGGTATGCAGTAGGCTATATATCACCTAGGTTTGTGTCATTATATTCTCTGATGCTTGCACAGTGATGAAACCACCTAAAGACGTGTTTCTCAGAACATACCCCTTCATTAGGTGATGCATGACTGTATTTTTTTCACTTCTGAATAACAGCATGCTACGTGACCATTACAACTTCCTTCATGGACCAAAGCCGTTTGCACATGTACGCACTGGTCCATCACCAAACATGGAAGGAGAATTAAACTTGGGGATCCAGTTAAATTTTGTTCAGCATTCAGTACCATCTACCACACTAAGCTCCTTCCCTGCCTCTCTTTTGACATCTTTTTCTCCCCACTCTCAATCACCCAGTGCCCTCAGATCACGCCATTCCAGCACCTTGTTACCTGTTCTCATAGCACCTTGTTCTTCTCTGTCTCAGACACTGTCACAGTTCAAATTTTATTTCTCTTCTACTAGTCTCCCATCTCTCAGAGGGGCTTGCTCTGCTTTTGCTCAACACTGTATGCCAGTTTTTGGCATGATGTCTGGAACATCACAGGCCTTCAATAAACATTTGTGGAATAAATGGATGGAGGGGTGGATAGACAGATGAATGGACGGATGAGGTACCTACACTACTATTGTCATCTCATGGAATTGTAGCATTTGAGTCTTTTGCTATTTTTCTACCATCAAAATTCATTGGTCTTATTTTCCATGTATGCTTCTCTCTGCTCTCTGAGTCTTTTGAATTTATTAAGCATGTTTAAATAAATACTCTCCCAATTAACATATGAGATTTCCATAGGAGCCCTTGTCAAATAAAATGCCCGAGACTTAACTCTAATGGTAAGACTCCAGGCCTTATGGATCTGTGAAAAAATAAGAGGTTGAGTCAGGAAGTCCCTTTGATAACTCCTCAATTCAGCAATGTATAAGTCACTCAAGTAAATCAGGGAGACACTGTACTTCTTACTTACTTAAGAGCAAGGCTTCTGGAATCAGTGGTATCTGTGCAACATTGGGCACATTGTTTAAGGTACCTTCGTTTAATGTTTTGACATTTTTTGGTATATAAAGAGTTAAATGTGGGCTGCTGTGAGGTTTATGAATTAAGAGGAAGAAGCCTCTGATCCTCATTCCCAGTCCCCAGCTCTCTGAGCATTTTAGAATGATAAAGATAAACCCTATAAAATAGCAGATTATTTTCCCCATTCTAGTCACTGGTGAGTGCTTATTTAATGTACCTTACCTCAGTTTCCTGATCTGTAAAGCAGAGGTGATACTAGCCAACTCACAGGGTTACTGTGAGAATTAAATAAGATCATCCATCCAGAACACTTAGAGTTAGTACCTGGCCTGGCTCAGTCAACACTAGCTATTTGTTATGTTAACTTGTGCCTTGTTTTTTCCATTCTAAACCCTCATTTGATAAATGAGGCATCATATGCTTCATTTATCAAATCTAAGCATCTTTCTCAAGATTCAAGCCCAGGTTTGGCTTGCCACCATTGAGAACGTTCACAAGACTTAATCTTTCCTTGCAGGCCTGTTCCCAAAGCAACATTCCACGTGCTCTGATGGACAAGATGATGTCCCCACTGGAGTGGTGACTTTGAAGAAGGCAACCTCGACACTGAAGTATAAATTCTGGAATACATGTTTTTTATTTTTAAGAAAGTTAGTTGTGAAAAGGAGGTGGACTTTGCTGAGTGGAGAGCCTACCTAGGAAGCCCAGATGCCTAGCAGATGAGGGATTTGTAGACCCCGTCTTTTTCTGGGGCTTTGGGCAAGGAGGTCTATTCCTAAGGCAACATTAGCATTGCACCCACTTATTGGCCTCAGTGTAACCAACAATGTGTATCATTGCCTCTGCCCCTGCTGATAAGTCTCTCTCACAAGCGTCTTTCCAATACTCTATTTTAGACTATGTTTATCCTTATGACAAAATGCATATCTCATTATTAATTGAGGTTCAGAGAGGATGAGCAGCTGTTGTTTCTCACTTTGCTTTACAAAACTTCAAAAGCCTCCATTAAACTCCCTGTACAAAAGTGTTCAAGGGGCCATGGCTCTCGTGTCACTTAGCCCCATTTCCCCTAAAGGCTTTGTTTATGTGGAAACTGAAGAAAAAGGGAGAGCAGCTAAAAGGAAGGCAAAATCTGAGAAACCAGACACCGATGCTGTGAGCAGAAGCTAACAGAACCATGGAATGGCACCTTCCACGCTTTAACTGAAGCCTAGGTGCCACTGAAAACCTAGAGAGGACTTGCAACAAACTGGTGGGCCTGGGGGGTGGGAGGAGATAGAATGTGGCCCAAACCCCAAACTTCCCGGGAAAATTATCTTGGACCTTTTCAAAACAAGTTCTGCTTCTTGGAAAGCGGCTCGCATTAAATCAGAGCCATGGGCGTGAACTGCGGGAATGGCTTCTCTACTAAGCTGTGTACAAATATGTGACCAAGTTAACTTCAGCTGAGGCCAGCTTGAGAAGCAGATCACATTATAGCAGGCTCCAGGCTGCTCACTCTGAAAGACTCAGGAAAACGCTGTGGAGTTAGTCTGTTGCACAAATGTGAAGAAGGTGAGATTGGTCTTTCCTTCCTCTCCCATTTCTGGCATTTTTCCTGTTTTTAACCAGCTTGCCTGCTCACTCTTCTGAATTTCTTCCATCATAGGTTTGACCAGCTTCTTGAAAATCAAACTGTCTTTTGGTCCTTGCACCTGGTAGGCACTTAGTAAATATTGGTTGAGTGAATAAACAATTTTCCACTGAGAATCTGATGATTTGTAAAAACCCATTTATTCTTTCCAAACCTTTTTCATCTTGATGACCTCACATTATCCTCAAGACACCTGTCTCATGTTTGCCACCACTGGAAACTAGACATGGAGGGCATTAATATTGCCATTTATTGGTGAGAGACATTGAGGTGTGTTTGGTCAGGGTCACGTGGAAAGCATTCGGAGAAGCAGGCTCAGCATCAGGGCTCCTGGCTGGTTTCTCAATGCCCTTTCCACACAGCCTTGATGCCTCACTCTCAGGATAGGAACTGACATTTATCAAGCATGTACTATGTGCCAGACACCGAGCTAAGAGCTATACATGTGTTGTCTCCTATAATACCACAACCGTCCTCTGATGTGACTATTATTATACCCATTTTACGGAGGAGGAGAATAAGGTACAGAGAGAGGGGGTTAAAGTAAGGAGAAAGGGAAAGACGCATAGCTCAGAAATGGTGCAGCCAGGGTTTGGCCCAGGATGTCTGGCACAAATCTATGCATTTAACCACTATCAAATTACTGTCTTAAGATAAAAGTGATGTAATATTACCCGGCCAAAAAATGTTTTTTAAAAACAAAATCAGAGAAAGAGGGAATGTTTACTCCAAAAGGATGACCCCCTAAAGCTGAACTCGGGTATTTGAGGGTTAAGGGAGGCATCTGGAGGTAAATAGTACTCTGTGGAAACTTCTCTGCTCCAGAGTCCCCAGTCTTCGAAATCTATGTGATTGGGACAAATTTTGTAAGGAACACTCAAATGTATTCTGGTTTAGTGAAAATGGTGGCCTGTTGCCCTGGTTTTTACTGATCCTGTCTAATCTCTTGCCTAAGGCGGTTAACTATAATAAAGAATCTATTTTTATTCCAAAGTCCAGTGGATTTCAATAGCTGTTTCCAAATCATGTCTGCTCTAATTTGTCCCTGTTTTGATTACAATAGAGAGGATGATATTGACTTTTTTAAATTCATATTTCCTTTCTATTGATGCTACATTTCCAAGGCTCACCTACAAATAAAAGAGCAATATTCTCACTATGAGTAGTTAAAGGATTATAATGTTTCCCTCATAATATTATACATGTAATGCTTCTTATTGTTAATAGTGCATTTAGAGTGGATATAGTTTTAATACTTTTTAAAAAGGGAAAAATATTTCATATGTGTCAGTATTTTTAAGGTAACAAATGAAAGAAACTCAAATAAAACCACCATAGTAATGAAGGAAATGTATTAGTTCATATGATTAGGAAACTCAGGAGTTGAGCGGGCCTGAGAAACTCTTAAGACTCAATGATGTCATTTGCCCCCTCTCTCCCTCTTTCCTTCTCTGTCCCCACCATCTGTTTCTGCTTCTCTGGCATTTGAGCCTTAGTTTCTCCCATTATGGTTGAATCTCTGCCATGGGCAGGGGCAGAGGGAAGAGGAGCATGGCCTCAAACAGTTTCAAGCATAATCACTGCTAATGAAAATTCCCAGAGGAAAGCAAGTGTCATAGTCTGTTTGTGTTGCCGTAAAGGAATACATAAGACTGGGTAATTTATAAAGAAAAGAGGCTTATTTGGCTCACCATTCTGCAGGCTGTATATGAAGCATAAAGCCAGCATCTGCACCTGGTGAGGGCCTCAGAAAGCTTACAGTCCTGGCAGAAGCTAAAGGGGGCAGCTTGTCACATGACGAGGGAGGGAGCAAGAGACAGAGGAGAAGGTGACAAGCTCCTTTTAAACAAGCGGCTCTCACGTGAACTAATAGAGCAAGAACTCACTTATAACCAAGGAAATGGTGCTAAGCCATTCATGGGGGATCCGCCCCTATGATCAAACACCTTCCACCAGGCCCTATCTCCAATATTAGGGATCACGTTTTAACATGCAATTTGAAGGGAACAAACATTCAAATCATATCACTGGGGTTCTCTCACTAAGCATAAAAATAAATTATCCCAAGGACGGATCTACTTGATTTCCATTGTTCAAGTGTTTAATGCTTGGCCAATCATCATGGTCACTGGGGAGGTTTTCAACTGACCAGGCATAAAACACAGGCTCACTCCTGTAGTCAAGAGGTGAGCACTGTGATTAACAGCCCTTCTAGAATGATGGGCAGTGAGAATAGGCACAGTATGCCAAAGAGAGTTGGAAGCTGTAAGTAGAAACTCTCTAGTGTCATATGGGGCATTCTGTGACCTTTGCAGAAACATAAGCATCATGTCAGGGTCAACTCTAATGCAGCTTTAATCATTTGAGCTAAATAGGAGATTTTGGCTGGAAATAAAATTTATGTTGCCAGAGCCTACTCTCCCAATTATACACCCAAAAAACTCACACACACACACACACACACACACACACACACACACCCCTACATATATACTTAGTGAGTGCCTACAATATACTCAAAAGATGCACAATGTTATGTTTCATGAAACACAGACTCTACAACTTACCTGGGATTGCTATGGCTTGAATGTCCTCTTCATGTTGAAATTAATTGCCACTGTGATTGTTTAAGAGGTGGGACTGTTAAGAGGTGCTTGGGCCATGACAGCTCTACCCTTATTAATGGATTAATGTCAATGTTGCCGGAGTGGGTTTATTATTTTCAGGGTCGGTTGTTATAAAAGTAAGTTCAGCCTTCTCTTGCTCTTGTGTACTCTCTTGCCCTTCTACCTTCTGCCATGGGATGATGCAGCAAGAAGGCCCTTGCCAGATGCCAACAGGTTGATATTGGACTTTCCAGCCTCCAAAACTGTGAGAAATAAGTTTCTTTTCTTTATAAATTACCCAATCTGTGGTGCTCTGTTATAGCTATAGCAACACAATATGGACTAAGACAGTGACCGTGAGCAAGTTACTCTTCCTCTTCTTATTTCAGTTTCCTCATCTCCAATGGGAATAATGGTATTCCATACCTCATAAGATTTTTGAGAGGATAAATGTATTCATATATGTAAAGTAGTCAGTATAGTCCCTGGCACACAGCAAATACTACATAGGTGTTTATTGTTATTAGCATTCATATTAGTATTGTGTGACCTTGGACAGGTTGTATCACATCTTCTGGTTGTACCTCTACAAAATGGGAACAATATACCTATTTCAAAGTGTGAGGTTTAGGTTAAAATAGCACATATAGAGCACCAAGCATATTGCAAACAAATAAGACTGGCCATTATAAGGTGGAAAATGTATTTGCTTTACAACTCCTGACCCCATTCCTGGGCCCCTACCATGGAGAGAGTGAACAAAGATCTTGTGGTAGACCACAACCCTACAGGTGATTCCCTTCCCAGTGAAAGTAATTTAGTGTTACTCCTGAATGTCCAGTCTCTACAAGTGCTCAGTTGGTCTGTTCCTGTCTGCAAATAGTTCTAACATTTTATCTAAATAAATTAGCAAAACTCATGTACTTCTGATAGAGAGAAAAGGCAATTTCTCACCATTTAGATGATATTTGACTCCTCTTTTCTTGCTTCATATTTCCTATTCCAATCCACAGAACCTTGTTTGAAATTTTAGCCTTAAAATTGACTAATAAATACTGCCTAAGTCACAGGCCACAAAAACTGGTGACAAGTTAACATATGATAACAATTAAGATGGTACCCAAGCTAATCTTTAATATTTTAGAGTTTCTTTAAGAGTAAATTCACAGCTGTCTCCTGCAAACAGCTTTGTCTTAAATAATTTCTGATAGTATTTTATCACTTTGTCATCTTTCTGATGTCAAATTACTCCTAAATCTCTTTTCTCAGAAACAGAATCTGGTTTTAAGTTCTTAGAGTCGGAAAGTAGGCCAAATAATTGGATAAAGCAAGACCCTGGACCACTTTGGACAGTTTTGCCTAAGCCAACGTTATTTCCTTACGGAGTTTTTAAAACTTAGACACGTATTTATTAGTAACAATGCTAGGCCGTAGAAGGGACTCTTGGACTAGAAAGCCAAATGTTGGATATAGGTTTTTGTTTTGTTTTGTTTTGTTTTAACAGCTTTATTGAGGTGTGCCTGGCATACAATCAACTGCACACTTTGAAAGTGTCAACTTTGCTAAGTTTTTATATGTTACATATACCTGTGAAATCACCACCACAATAAACAAAAAGAACATACAAATCACCCTCCAGAAGTTCTTTATGGCGTTGTGATTTCTCTTTTCTCTACTCCTAAAATGTTATCCATTCTTTCCAAGTTTTTTTTAAAAGACACTATTTCTTTATAATTAGAAGCAAAGATTTTAATACATATTTGGGAAAGCTAGTGAGAATCTAAGAGTGGGGTGATAACTCTTTCACAAAACCGACTTCTAGATCTGGGAAAGGAACGATTATTCACCCCATTAGGTCAAGTGTCTGTCTGCTTTCCTAGCTGAAGTTCTGCTAACTGTGAAAGGATGTTTGGAGCCAGGCACAGTGGCTCACGCTTGTAATCTCAACACTATGGGAGGCCGAGGTGGGCAGATTACCTGACGTCAGGAGTTTGACACCAGCTTGGCCAACATGATGAAACCTCATCTCTACTAAAAATACAAAAATTAGCTGGGTGTGGTAGTGAGCGCCTGTAATCCCAGCTACTCGGGAGGTTGAGGCAGGAGAATTGCCTGAACCTGGGAGGCGGAGATTGCAGTGAGCCAAGATGGTGCCATTGCAGTCCAGCTCGGGCGGCAAGCAAGACTCCGTCTCAAAAAAAAAGAAACAAGGAAAAAGAAAGAAAAAGAAAGAAGAAAGGACGTTTGGGGGAATGAATGACCTTGAAGGATTTCTGAACACTCCATATACTATGCTCATCCCACCTGATGGGACTTTTTGAGGTCATATTATAAACAACTATGGGGGGGTCATACTATAAATAAATATTTTAAAAGCAAAGTCCATTGACTCTCAGTGACCTTTTTGGAGTCACATAAAGTCACCAATGAGGTGGAGGGCTGTGAAGACAAAGTCCGCTGACTTCTGAAGCAGAACTTAACAAGACCTAACAGTCCCAGATAAAGGTCAAGACATGTACTTAGAAACCAAAAGAACAAAAAGATGATAAGACTAAAGGAAACATTCATCCTTTTCTGAGTCACTGCAGCTTCTGAGCTGGAGCCTCTTGTGAAAGACTGAAGAATTATGAAATGTTTTGGCTCAGCAGGAGGAAAGAGTGTTCACCAGATTGTCTTGCAACGCGCAGTGCAGGAAATTATCCATCAGGTGGGAGAGGATAGCACTGCAATTCCATTCACATGAGACACCGTTAGAAAAACGAAGGGTCTAGGTTGAAAAATGAAACAAAGCGAGATGAAATCAAATGAAATCGAATAAGATGAACTGAGGTTGGAGTGAGGGTTTCAGGAAGCTAGAAGCATTTGAAAATATGTCAATTCCATTTACTCCTGGGCCTTAGAAATATTGCTTTTCTATTATTCCATCCCAGAGCTCTGATTCACATCTCTTAAACTCCTTGGAAGTCTAAGAGTGAGCTTAAGAAGATGGGGAAAGAGAGCATGCATTGATCGGGGGCAGGGCATAATATGTAATTTTTAACATAAATTCAGTATGACTGAATCGAAATAAACATGCAGCTTTATCAGTCAGACATGAAAGGACTGGAGTCAGCGCCAAGTCTCTCTTCCCGAAAAGCATAGAGATACCAAAAGGGAATCTTATCAAGAAGTTTTAAAATTCAGAAGGAGATTGGAAGTAGCAGTCTTAAAACATACTCAAGATAGGGTCTGTAGACAAATTGGGCTTATTGAACTCCTTTTGTCTTCTCCTTATTTTTTCTCTTTTTTCATAAAAGCTGATAAATATCTGTGTGCAAAGACAGTGGGGAATTCAAGAAACATTTTCTTTCTAAAATAAACAGAAATCTTGCCTACTGCATGTGAAAAGTTTTTTTTCCTTAGCATTGATACAGTGAGCCAGCCTTAGTTCAGCCTCAGAATTGTTTGTCTAGGCATAAAGATCAAACGTCTCCTTTTTGAGCAAGTTTGCTTATCACTGCTCAGAGACTCTCTCAAACTCAGGAGGAGCCAAGCACAGATCCCCGTCATTAAATCAGAAGCCTCTCTGCGCAGGGCAAATGGATGTTTCAGCTCTATCTTCCTGAGGAATTTGTGGAAGCATCCCAGAAAGGAGCAGAAGTACTATTCCTTTTCCCAGAAGAGGGAGAGAGAGATGCTAGAGAAAAGCCTCTATTAACCTAGACAGTTTAACATTCCTTTTCTTTCTTTTTTAATGTTATATTTCCCGTTTAAGTTCATTTGTGATAAACTAGAAATTACAAATGGGCAAAAAGAAAGTCATTGTTAACATTTCTTGAATATTCTTCAGTCTTTTCCTATAAAACCAAATAGAAGATTACACTAACCTCTTATTTATATTTGAAACTGTTCTCACTTAATGATGCATGCAATGAAAGTGTCATGATATATTTCACTACTTTTCAGTTGGACAGCTTGGTTATTTCCAGTATTTTCTTTTCTTTCTTTTTTCTTTCTTTTTCTTTCTTTTTTGTTTTTTTTCTTGAGACAGAGTCTCATTATGTCACCCAAGCTGGAGTGCAATGGTGCGATCTCGGTTCACTGCAGCCTCTGTCTCCCGGGTTCAAGTGATTCTCCTGGCTTAGCCTCCTAAGTATGTGGGACTACAGGTGCGTGCCATCACGCTCAGTTAATTTTTTATATTTTCAGTAGAGACGAGGTTTTCCCATGTTGGCCGGGCTGGTCTTGAACTCCTGACCTCAATTGATCCGCCTGCTTCAGCCTCCCAAAGTGCTGGAATTACAGGCGTGAGCCACCATGCCCGGCCTTATTTCCAGTATTTTCTTATCATAAACTCCCTGTGGTTAAATATTTCCTAACTTATTTCCCTAGGATAAATTTTTAGAGGGGTTGAGTCAAAGATATGTATGATATGTGGCTTCTTAGAATGATTGTTGCCAAATTGCAACTTTCTCAACACTTAACCCCCACTCTAAGTTTTATCAGTCTATACTCCCTTCTCTTATACTCATGACTAACCCTGGGTATTGTCAGTCTTTTGCTAATTCAATACAGCAAAAGTGGTGTCTCATTGTTGTGTTAATTTTGTTTCTTTAATTATTAGTGAGGTCAAATAATTTTTCATATATATATTGTCCATTTCTTTTTCTTTTATTAATTTGCTATTTATGCTTTTATCCCATTTTTCTGTTGTGGTATTCATCCATTTCTTTGTGAGAACCCTTTGTATATAAAATATATTCTTTTTAAAATAAATTTTTATTTTTAATTATTATAGGAACACATAGTTATACATATTTATAGAGTGCATGCAATGTTTTAATACAAGCATACAGTGTGTAATGATCAAATCAGGGCAATTGGGCTATCCATTGCCTCAAGCATTTATGGAGAACAGTATGGAGGTTACTCAAAAACTAAAAACAAAATACTGTATGATCCAGCAATCCCACAGCAATATACACCAAAAGGAAGAAATCAGTATATCAAAGAGATAAAAGGTATTCTTTGTCAGATTTTAATACATTATATATTTCTTCAATTTTTGTCATTTTCCCTTTACCTTTTAAATAGTGCTTTTGCCATATACGTTCAAGTTATTTTTTCAGATTAAAAAAATGGTTTCTGCCCTTGTAAACATGCTTACAAAGTTCTCCACTTATCTCTGCTCTCCAGGAGGAGATGATAGCTTTTAAACAAGCCTATGAACTATGAACAATGCTTTGTCAAAATTCCATGACTATTCTTGATACACTTTTGAACTAAAAGAGCAGAGGCAGCAAATAGGAGCAGTAAAGTTTAAATTACAACGGAACAACATCCTGTATGTTTTTGCTCACTAAGATTGACTTGCTTTTGCTAATTTGTCACAGATTATGACAAGTCCACTGAAGCTGACATGCATGCTTATTCTTCTTCATTTCAATGCTCAGATTCATTTGGATCCGTTTCCTTTGGGGGAGCTCTGAAAAGACAAACTCTCCTGACTTCAAGCTCCTTTCTCTGAGCTTCCTTGAGCACCTTGCATTCTAAATGCAGTTTGTTTAACTAGAGTGGCTATAAAGTGGAGCTGAGGCAAGAACTTCCTTGTTAACAGAGTGTTTCCCAGAGAATTGTTTGGGATGCAACAGTTATGGATCCATAGGGGCTGGTGGAGGTGTATTACCTCAACTCAGGATTATCATCTTTTCACAGACTAAAAGTCGTGGAACAATTGGCTTCTCTGAATTTCCTAGTAGGGGCATGCACTTTGCACAAAAGAAGTCCATTTTACACAAATGGGATTATTTCCTATAGCAAGATAATAGCCAATAGGAAAACCTCGCCAATATTAGAAATCCACTGTACTTGACATAAGTCTCAGTGTCTGGAGTATATTTCAGTTGTTTGTGCCTGCCCAGCACCCATTTAGCCTTTTCGCATTGATGGAACTTTGATATTCCTTCAGGAAATCTTACCACCCTCACTCTCCAAATATATAATTCCACAATGGAGATGTGGAGCCCATCCCCTGGAGTTAGTGGAGACAGAGGAGCCAGACCTGGCCAATCAGAACCATCCATTCACTTTGGCTACAGTGATTGGTTCAAGAACAGACACATGGCCCAAACTAAACCAATAAAACTCAATACCTAGACTTTCACATTCTTGGAAAAGAAATATATCCTTTCCACTGAAGATACCGAGCTGACGAGTTGAGAGCCTGGGACTTTTGGTTACAACCTTGCTCCATCCTGGCTGGGCATGCCTGAATGAAAGCAGCCTAGAAAGTCTTCCAAGAAACAGCACATGGCTTAGTCCTGATGACAATAGTGACTCCCTAGTCTGACTCATGCCTGAAATTGGTATCCCCCTAAAACTATTTCCAGAGCCTTTTCTGCATAATTCAACGTGAGATGAATTTTTACCACCTGAGCAATATTGTTTTAAATGACAGCTTCTTATTATCTCTGAACACTTTAGCAAGAACACCAAGAGTGGCAGGAGTACTGGTTTGGGAGTCTGGATTGTAGTCCTACCTCCACTCATTACTTTCACATCCTTGGGCTAATCGCTTTATCTATGTGGGCTCACTTTTCTCATCTATGAAAGAGAGAAATTCTTAATGTCCTTTTGAAGGCCATAAGTCTTGGCTCTGTGATAACATTGTGTCAACACTTCAAGTTAATCTGAGGTTCTGGCTCCAGCTGCCACCTCCACAACCCAGTGACAAACGACACTGATTTGTCTTAAAAGTTGAAAACTAAAAGGACCATAATATGCTTTTAGAAACTAGAAGATAGAGCAAAAACTCTGTAAAACATTGCTAGGATGTGGATTTTTCTGGAAGTGTATTAATGAGGTGAGTAATATATTAATACATTAACTATGGTAACTATTGTATAGATTAGTAATAAATATTTTGTTTTAAAAAGGTCTGCCACTCCAGTTTTGTTGAGCTAAAGTAAACGAAGATCCGAGTTATGTCAACAGATGACACAAGTGTTCAGCAGTGAGGCTGTTTGTTCTGAGGAGGGGAACAGGAAGGGAAGCTGGTGCCACTCCCAGTTCTTCTTCATCAGACCTCCATTATTTATTTGATGAATTAGCAATCCTCACAACACCAGACACGATCACAAAATGATATTTTGGAAATTCTACTCGGACTGTATAGTTCTTCCAACCCTTCGCTGATTCCCAAGTGCCTTTGGGACAAAGTGCAAACCCGTTGGCATGGCACATGAGCCCTCTGTTATGTGAGCCTGGCTCTAATTCCACATCGCAGTGTCATCTCCTCCCACTCCTCTTTATGTGCCTTACGTACACTAAGTAAATAGGTTGATGCACAGAAAATGCTAAACATCTGGCATCATTTCTGGCATTTAGTAAAGGCTTATTATACATGACTGTCATTATGGCACACTAGTTATACTCACAGTTCCCTAAAGGTGCAGTACCGGTCCTGGATCTGTTTGCCCTGCATCCATCCTCCCTCTGCCTGCTGTGTTTTAGTCCACGATGGCTGATCCTTGCAGGCTGCA
>NW_012108275.1:868973-872659 GCF_000951045.1 Mandrillus leucophaeus | reverse complement strand
CTGCCACCTCCACAACCCAGTGACAAACGACACTGATTTGTCTTAAAAGTTGAAAACTAAAAGGACCATAATATGCTTTTAGAAACTAGAAGATAGAGCAAAAACTCTGTAAAACATTGCTAGGATGTGGATTTTTCTGGAAGTGTATTAATGAGGTGAGTAATATATTAATACATTAACTATGGTAACTATTGTATAGATTAGTAATAAATATTTTGTTTTAAAAAGGTCTGCCACTCCAGTTTTGTTGAGCTAAAGTAAACGAAGATCCGAGTTATGTCAACAGATGACACAAGTGTTCAGCAGTGAGGCTGTTTGTTCTGAGGAGGGGAACAGGAAGGGAAGCTGGTGCCACTCCCAGTTCTTCTTCATCAGACCTCCATTATTTATTTGATGAATTAGCAATCCTCACAACACCAGACACGATCACAAAATGATATTTTGGAAATTCTACTCGGACTGTATAGTTCTTCCAACCCTTCGCTGATTCCCAAGTGCCTTTGGGACAAAGTGCAAACCCGTTGGCATGGCACATGAGCCCTCTGTTATGTGAGCCTGGCTCTAATTCCACATCGCAGTGTCATCTCCTCCCACTCCTCTTTATGTGCCTTACGTACACTAAGTAAATAGGTTGATGCACAGAAAATGCTAAACATCTGGCATCATTTCTGGCATTTAGTAAAGGCTTATTATACATGACTGTCATTATGGCACACTAGTTATACTCACAGTTCCCTAAAGGTGCAGTACCGGTCCTGGATCTGTTTGCCCTGCATCCATCCTCCCTCTGCCTGCTGTGTTTTAGTCCACGATGGCTGATCCTTGCAGGCTGCATTTCACAGGCTCTTGTGTCTCAGACTTCCAGCTGGTTGGGTTAGGCCAGGGAGACACACTGGCAAAAAATGGAGGGTAGAAAGAAGGGAGAAGCCAGGGTATTTCTCTCCTTGTTTCCTTGGGTGATTTCTGCAGCAGTGACTGTCTTCTCTGTAGTTCCAGCTCTTGCCAAACAGGTCCACTGTAGTTCAGCTTCTGGTTCCTTCTTTTTTCCTTTAGCAGAGTCGGTAGTGGCTTCCTGCTTCTTGATGCTAATCTCTGCATTGCCTCATCACACATGCTAACTCTCAGCAACTCTCTCTACCGTATAGCCAATCCCCTGCTTTCCATTCCCTGCGCTGTACATCCTTAAAGAGGTGCCTGTTTTCCTGGAGAGACCCTGACTGGTTTGCATAGCACCCTCTCATACCTCGGACCTTTGGCTTTTGCCTTACTTCAGCCTCCTCATCCTCAAGGCCAACTCCTAGTCATCCTTTGTTCCACCATCTTTGTTCTACCACTATCTCCTCTTGGAAGCTGTCTCAGTTTCTCCACCACCTGAAGGGTGGATTCGGTATTCCTCTTCTAAACACCTCTCTCCTAATAACTGGTTTGTTCTTGGAAAACTCCAGTACAGATTTAATTTTCTTAAGAGCAAGTGCACTGTCTTACACAACGTGGTATCTCAAAACCATCATATGGAAGATTTTTTCTGAAAGAATGACTAAATGCATAATTCAAGAGACACTTTTCAAATCCAGGTAAATATCAATGTAAACTGTCCTTGTGGCAGACAAGGACAGTTTACAATAATTCACTCAATATGATTATTGAGTTACCCTCTCAATAATTATATCCACCCCCGCCTTTTTTTTTTTTTTTTTTTTTTTGCCAGTCATGCTCTAGTTCTGTTTGGAACATCAATGTGCCTGAGAAGTACTTGTTTTCCCGGCCTCCCTTGCAGCTCGAGGTGGCCATGTGACAGTGCTGTTGATGGAACAAGTGGAAGACTGCAGGGGAGGTTTCCAGGAGGGAAAAAGCCACTCTCCCTTTCCACCCTGGTTTTTCTGTGCCTTGAATGTTCATGTGATATCTGGAGCTATTGCAGCTAATATGAAACTATGAGACAATAAATGTGATGGGAAAATCTGACACATTAGGATAGCAAAGCAAAAGATAGAAAGAATATGGGTCTCTTACGGCATTGCTGGGTTTCTTTATCTTTTTTTTTTTTTTTTTTTTGACAGGGTCTTGCTCTGTCACCCCAGCTAGAGTGCAGTGGTGCAATCCTGGCTCACTACAGCCTCAATCTCCTGAGCTCAAGTGATCCAGCTCAGCTTCCTGAGTAGCTGGTATTACAGGCTGATTTTGCCATGCCCAGCTAATTTTTATTATTTGAAGATGGGGTCCTGCCATGTTTCCCAGGCTGGTCTCAAACCCCCGGGCTCAAGCAGTCCTCTGTTCTTGGCCTGCCAAAGTGCTGGGATTACAGGTGTGGGCTGCTGCACCTGTAATGGGTTCACTGGGTTTCTTGATATGAGAGAAAAATAAACTCTTCTTTTCAATTCATTGTTTTTGATTTTTGTCACTTATAGCCAAGTGCTTTTCTAACGGATAGGATATGCCATTTAGGGATAATCCATTGCTGTTCTCTTTGGCCATTCTAGTAAAGGATGACAGAGTCACAATTTGATTATCTAGTACCTGTGGCTTATTTGGGGAGCCCAAAGAAAAATAATAGGATGACGAGCATGATGGTTAATTTTATGTGTCAATTTAGCTAAGCCATAGTAGTACCCAGGTATTTGGTCAAATACCAGTCTAGATATTGTTGCTATAAAATAATTTTAGATGAGATTAACATTTAAATTGGTAGGCTTCAAGTAAGGCAGACCCATAATGTGGGTGGGCCTCATCCAATCAGTTGAAGACTTTATGAGAAAAAGACTGACATCGCCTGAGAGAGAGAATTCTGCTTGCAGACTGACTCTGGACTCAAGCCACAGCAGCCACTGTTTCCTGGGTTTCCAGCCGGCTGGCACCTGTAGATTTTAGATTTGCCAGCCCACAATTGTGTGAGTCTTTTTGTGTTGTTGTTGTTGTTTTGTTTTGTTTTGTTTTTTGAGACGAGGTCTCACTCTGTCACTGAGGCTGGAGTGCAGTGGCATGAACATGGCTCATGGCAGCCTCAACCTCCTGGGCCCAAGCAATTCTCCTGTCTCAGCCTTCCATGTGGCTGGGATCACAGACATCCACCACGCCTGGCTATTTTTATTTTTAATTTTGTAGAGATGAAGTTTCACTGTCTTCCCCAAGATGGTCTTGAATTCCTGGGCTCAAGCGATCCTTCTGCCTTCGCCTCCCAAAGTGCTGGGATTACAGGTATGAGTCTCCGCACCCAGCCTCTTCTGTAAAACCAAACTCTCTGTCTCTCTTTATATATCCCTTTCTCTCTCTCTCTCTCTCTCTCTCTCTCTCTCTCTCTCTCCACACACATACACACACACACACACACACACACACACACCCCACCAATAGAATGCATAGATTTTCTTCCATATAAGTATCTTATATATCCATCAATCACAATCATCTTACACATGTGTGTAACTATTGGTTCTGTTTTGCTGGATAAACCTGACTAATACACTGTATATAAAGAAACTCAGGGAAAGAATGAACTTCTAGCAGGAAACAAGGAGGCCTTGAGATTTATGCCTCGGTATAGTAGAAACCATTAAGGATTATCATTCCAAATGTTATTATGCATGTTTGTAATTTTTTCTTTTCGATATTTTGGCTAAAGAAAAACTTGATCTGTCATCTTCATCTCTTTGATGAAGAAGTAGCCTACATTCCTTCCAGGCTCAATA
>NW_012108275.1:866697-868923 GCF_000951045.1 Mandrillus leucophaeus | reverse complement strand
TCTCTCTCTCTCTCTCTCTCTCTCTCTCTCTCTCTCTCCACAAACACATACACACACACACACACAAACACACACACACCCCACCAATAGAATGCATAGATTTTCTTACATATAAGTATCTTATATATCCATCAATCACAATCATCTTACACATGTGTGTAACTGTTGGTTCTGTTTTGCTGGATAAACCTGACTAATACACTGTATATAAAGAAACTCAGGGAAAGAATGAACTTCTAGCAGGAAACAAGGAGTCCTTGAGATTTATGCCTCGGTATAGTAGAAACCATTAAGGATTATCATTCCAAATGTTATTATGCATGTTTGTAATTTTTTCTTTTCGATATTTTGGCTAAAGAAAAACTTGATCTGTCATCTTCATCTCTTTGATGAAGAAGTAGCCTACATTCCTTCCAGGCTCAATAAACTTCAGCCCTTTCCGTCTCTCCTCTGTGAAGTCTCATCTGTCAGGACCCAGTGGCGAGCATCTTCACAGGCAGTTTTCTGCCAAACGCAGATGGGAGTCTCCTGGCCATGGTGTCTGCATTTACTGATCTCATTCTATCATCCAGGGGGTTCTTTCTTGTTGTCGGAGTGGAACTGTAGCTCTTTCTTCTGCTGCTTGTAATGAAAGGTTATGGTATGAAGAGAGTCTGTCAATGGGAATAAATGATTTGTGAAATAAGATTTTAGCATTTTAACTTCTGAGCATCTTGCTGGATTGGATTGCTGAACAATGGCAGCATCTCTGAGCCGCGGAAGGAAAGGCATAGCAAAGTGCAGATGTGAGTCTAGATCTCACTGGTTCCTCCCTAATGGTTCAATACTTTGAAATAGGCTGGCTTCAGGCAGAGTCAGACAGTGTGGGGATTTGATTCAGGCATCTAGGTCTGTTTTATGTCTTTCAGTCATTTAGTCCCTTCAGTGGGTCCTTTCCTCTGTGACCATCACTGCCATCTCTCCTCTCCTGACAGAGACAGAGGCAAAGAACACAGAAAACCCCTTCCCCCCTCAGACGCCTCCCAGAGCCTCTTTTATGCAGGTGGTAATTTAATCAGAAAACTGAGTCTCATTAAACGCAGGTTGGCAAACTATGGTTCTTGAGTCAAATGTCGCCTGCTTACCCTCTCCAGTTAAAAAAAAAATGTGTTTCATATTTTTTAAATGTTGTTATAAATTTTCAAAATGAGAAAAATATGTAAGACCACATTAACCTATAAAACCGAGAGTATTTACTCTCTAGCCCTTTGCAGATAGTTTGCTTAGCGCCCTTGATTCTAGAGGGTGAAGCTTTTAGCAGTGGAATTGGAGGCATGAGTGAGGGCATGGAGGAATTTTGTGGTATGAGGCTTTGGCCAGCCCTGTTTAGTTTGTTTAAAAACAAACTAAAAAAAATAAAATAAAATACAACGATAAGTTGTGGAAGTTTTTTAATCACTTGTTCACAGGAAACGGATGCATTGTTGACAGATTTCTGTGGCTAGGAAGAACCTACTGCCTTTATTATCATGGATTCTCCTGAGTATTTCACAGTAGCTGTTTCTGTTCATATATACCTGCCTTGAACCAGGTACTGCCCAAAGTACTTTTCATGCATTTAGCCCACGTAATCCGCACAATACTCTAAGAGGTAGGTGTAGTTACTGTCCCCATTTTGCAAATAAGTAAAACAGATCTTAGAGATTGAATTGGTCAAAGACACACAGCTGGTTAGCAATTTGGGGCCACTGGCACCAACATGTAACCACCACCCTATACTGCTTTTTAGCTCTGATGACAGGAGCATGACAGGTTTTCTTTCTACAGCCCAGTGGAAGGTTCTTGATTCTTAAGCCTGCTCACCAGGCTCCTCTGTTTTCCATCCTCTGACTCCAGCCCTCTGCAGCCCACCTTCTCTCCTAACATGGGTCCTAGCATGAGGGTGGAGGAAGATGCAGGCAGTGAGTGCAGTCATCGAGCTGTGTTGTGCAACCATATAATATATCCCAGTCCTTCAGGAAGTTTGACAAACTGGAATATGTGTTTAGATTTCTAAACTCAGAGGCATTTCAGAGCAAAGAGGATCTGGCTGTGTCCTCCAGATGGTTACAAATGGTTTTACTCTCCCGTGTTTGGTTGGCTTGCAGCGACCACAGGAATACAGCTGTTTACAGAGTCTGCAAAAGGGAATATGCAGGGAATGTCGATGTCATCGGACTGCTTCTTTCTCCCTCAGGAAGGGAGAAC
>NW_012108275.1:847581-865652 GCF_000951045.1 Mandrillus leucophaeus | reverse complement strand
TTTTGACCTCAGGTGATCCACCCATCTTGGCCCCCAAAGTGCTGGGATTACAGACGTGAGCCACCGTGCCTGGCACCTAATTATATTTGCAGACCCTTTTCCCAAATAAGGTAACATTCATAGGTTCCAGGGATCAGGACAAGGACATATCTTTTTGGGGCCACCATTCAGTCCACTGTAGGTGTGTATTAATATAGGAGAGAAAAAGAGAGGACAGGGCAGGGAAGGAACCAGTTGCCTACACAGAGATTCTATCATCAATCAGGCCAGCCTCTAATCACATTTTTTGGTCAAGGGGAAATGCATCATTTGCCATTAGTAGTGAGTATCAAAGATACAGTGACCTCAACAATACAGGTGCTTATATTTACCATGTAATGAGAAGTTAAGAGATAGCCAGCCTAAGAGTATTATGCTGTCTCATCATCACCTGGGATTCAGGCATAATCTATCCTTCTGCCCCTCATCTGTCAATTCAGCCTTAGTCCAAGGATTCCATTCTTAAGATGGTCACATGATTCAACCAGGATGCTGAAGCTTCAGCCATCACATCTCTAATTCAGGCAGGAAGAAAGATGAGACGTGGGAAGGGTAGATGGCAAGTGCCTGCTGAACTAGCCTACTTACAGAGCTTCAGAGAGGGCACCTTAGTGCTTACATCTCACTAGCCAGAACACAATAACCCTTACTTGTAAGGCCAGCTGGGAAAAATAGGGATGTGTGTGTGTGCTTGCGTGTGCGTGTGTGTGTGTGTGTGTGTGTGTGATATAGGCGTGCTGCTAAAGTGAATAAAATGGAGGGATAATTACTAAGGATGTGGGTAGGCAACTAGCACTCTCTACCAGAGGGGCTCTGTAAGTCATACAAGTTTTTGTACCCATGTGGCAAAAGCAGAGAACACTCCTTTATCTTATAATAAAAACAAAAATAGTTAACATTTACTTAGTGCTCAGCACATACCAGGCTCTGGGCTTGGTTCATTACAGATTCATTAAACCTCACAACAGCTCTTCGACCCTGGTTCTATGATAGCATTCCCATTTCCAAACGCAAACCTAAGGCTCAAGGGAGGTCAAGCAATTTTCCAAGGGTCACCAGGCTGGAAAATTGCAGAACCAGAATTTGAACCAGATCTGTCCATTGGGAATCCAAGCTTCATGATTGCTGGACCCCATGGCTATGCTGTGCTTGAAGGGGCTTGAGGGGAGGACTCAGCTCCTTCTGTAAGCACAGTGACTACATGGCGGCAAGGGTGCCCTGTCTTCCTTTTTACATTTATTAGACATGCAGTATTGAGTTGGCAAATCTCTGTGCTGTGTTTCACCCCTCCTTTAAAAATGTTTTCTTAATCTTTCCACCTCCTACTTAGCTCACAGCCTCCCACATATATATAAGACCCTTTGGGTGTGCTTTAGTGATTACTGGCTGATTGATACATGGAGTGGCATATGGACTCTTCCAGACACAGTCTACTGGCCATGGTGCAGCTCCCAGCTTGGGAAACCTCTGCTCCTTCCCAGTGCCTGGGCGTTCTGCTTACCTCCCACCTGCATGCCTTTGTACCTACCAGTTCTTTTTTCTGGAATGCTCTCCCTTTTGTCTGCTTATCCTAAACTCAAGCTGCTTCCTCCAAGACTCAAATCAAGTGTCCTTTCATCATGACGCCTTCCTTCTCAGACCGCACTTGCTGGCGGTTCTCTCTGCTCTCTTCTCTCGCTCCCCTCTCCCTTTCAATCTCCCTCACTGCTTTAATTCTCAGCACCTCTTTTTGTACCACTCAGGCTTGGGTTGCCTCATGTTTTTGTCCTTTTGGCCACATTAGGCTGTACATATCTTGAAGGCCAGTGGTGCATCTCATGCTTCTTTATGTCCCTGGATTCCCCCCACACCCTCATCACCTTCATGCCCACCTCCCTCCTCCATCTGCAGTGTGATCACAGTGCTTCTTAGCACTGCCTCAGTGAGTTATGGACCCCCTAAAGAGCTCTAACACACAAACACACACGTGTTCCATGAGCATGCACATGCTACAATCCAGCTCCCTTAGCCAGGATACCAATGATAAAGACGGGGACATGCCAAACAGGAGCAGGTGCAATTCATCTTCATGTGGTTTCTCCTTCCCTCCTGGGCCCCCTTCTGATGCACAGCTGCCGGCAGCCCTCCGTGCAGATGGGACCCTGCCAGAGTTGAGAAAATAGCACAGGACTTGTTTGGCCACTGTCCTTTTAGCCTCAGCTCACCCCAATCTGCAGGAAAGACTTACACTAACAATCCATGTACTTCCATTTGAGGGACTGTTTACAAGCATCAGGCTCTCCTGGGTCTGACCCGTACTTAGCACCAGTGAAACCACATCCTCATCTGCGGTGGGAAATGATGAAGCAGTGCCCAGTATACCCTGGACAACATCTTTGTTCTCCAGTATCCCTGAAAGTCCATTTTTCCTGAACTTTCCCAAGTGTCTGACATTTCTGCATCTCATTATTACCTATGAGAGGCCACCATCAGACTGGAACTCAAAGAGTCTTAGCAAGGACATGAGGTCAACAGTACAGCATGACCAAGCAAATTTTGTTTCCCTGGACTCTCCTGATGGTACCCAGGAAAGATGAAGCTCATGCCCAGGTGGGCTTGCCGCCTCTCCCTACCTTTGCTTTCTGCCCTGGGCTTCTGAGTTGGCTTCACAGATCAGTGTTGGGAGGAACAGGCTCTTTGTTACCCATTGTTAACATCCTTTGTTAATCCATTGTTAACAACACCCTTTGAACATCCATTGAATAGTCCTCCTTCATCCACTCCATTGTGAGTGACTGCATTTAACTGGATGTGGGCAAGCCCAAATTCCATCCCATTCAGTCTTAATAAGGGTAAGATGGAGAGGATGTTAAATTGAGATATTCCCAGAGATATTGCTTTAATACCTTGAACACTCCTTGTGATTCAGCTAGAACCTGCAGCTGAATAAAGACTTAGACTGTCACGAACTGGATCGTATTAATTAGACATGTGCCTGTGTTCCATAAATGGGATAAGCCCCTGGTAGGTGAGTTAGTGACTGTCTAATGGATCCTATGCCATTTCAGGCATCTATTCAGGTCCTGGAGTCAGGAGCATCTTTGTCCACCTTCTTGTCTTTGGATACCCACCAACCCCTCCCTGGAGCCTCGCACTCAGTTACCATTTCCTGTAGATTACTCCTTTGCAAAGTCAACCTTTCCCCTCCTATCTGTCATCACCACCACTCCAGGTAAGGCACTTATCTCCTCACATATGGAGGATGAAGGAGTCAGAAGTAACACTGCAATTTGCCTTCACTCTACCTCCCTCTACCTCCAAGTCCCTGTGTATCTACACCTTCCTTCTCCTCCTCTCCTCCTCATCTCATCTACCTGTTTGCTCTGTCCCAGTTATCCCCACTCTCTCTCTCTCCCTCTCTCTATTATCTCTCATTCTTTCTCTATTGAGGAATAAATTACAAATCTTATATGGGGAACTTGATGAGATTTGACATAGGCATGCACCTACATTACCACCATCCAGCCATGACATGGCATCCCTGGCACCTAGAAGGCTCCACGGTGGATTTCCCCAGTTAGTTGCCTCTTTGGGGATGACCATTATTCTGGCCTCCATCACCACAGGTTATTTGTAACTATTTTTAAACTTCATATAAATGCAATCATGCAATGGCAACATTTTTGCGTTTAAACTATTTTAGTTTTGTACTTCTTTTACTCAACATCATGTCCTTGAGATTCATCCATGTTATTCATAAAATATCATCATTTGGATTTTTCTTTGCTTTGTAACATTTGTTGTATAAATGAATATGTCATAATTTATGCACTCATTCCCTTTCTGAAAGATATTTTATTTGTTTACTGTTTGAGGCTATTACAGATAAAGCTGCTATGAGCATTCTTGTTCAAGTCTTTATGTGCTCTTAGTGGTTTTCCCTACCAATTCTCCACTCTAGTTTTCAAACCCTCCCTTTCCTTCTTTTATCTTCCTTTCAGCCTACACACAGGGCTAGAACTCTTCTAACTTAAAAGAAAAAAAAAATCTTCATTCAACCATAGACTACCTATTTGCCATTCTTCCTATCTCCTTCCCTCATTCACCAAATTTCCTCTTGGAAGTACAGTAGAACCCTGTTGTCTCCATTTCTGCAGTGCCCACCCAAGGCCTGATCTCTTGTAGGGCTAGACCTGCCTTTCCTCCTGTCTCCCTGGCTCCTCTATTAGCCCCACTTCACCTCACACTCAAACATAGGTACGTCTCCTCCACTGGAGCTAGTGATATAATGACACCTGGGATGGTATTTGTCCTCCCGCCTCTCTTGTCCACAGACCTAATCCTGCCCTCTGAAATTGACTACTAATATTATGACACGTGGAGTGGTTTTAAGGAGTGGAGAGTTTAATAGGCAAGAAAGAAGGAAGAAGCTCCCTGGTACAGAGACAGAGGGAGGGGGGCTCCAAGCAAAGAGAGAAAACACGTGGGAATTGCCATGTTTGGATGGACCCAGCTTCTAAAGGCCAGTATTTGCCTTTTTTTGGACGGGGGGAGGGGGATTCAGTCTTGCTCTATCACCCAGGCTGGAGTGCAGTGGGTGATCCCAACTCACTGTAAACTCCGCCTCCTGGGTTCAAGCGATTCTCGTGCCTTAGCCTCTGGAGTAGCTGAGATTACAGCCAGGCACTACCAGACCCGCTAATTTTTGTATTTTTAGTAGAGACAGGGTTTCACCATGTTGGCCAGGATGGTTTCCATCTCCTGACCTCGTGATCTGCCTGCCTCGGTCTCCCAAAGTGCTGGGATTACAGGCCTGAGCCACTGTGCCTGGCCAGCATTTGCATATTAAAGCTTAGTGGTCTGGCTTTAAGAGCCAGGCTTTTCTGTTAGACAAGAAACATTTCTAGAGCTGGTTTAAAAGAAATAAAAACTTTCCAAGGACTCCTTTTGCTTTTTATTTGCCTAAAATAATTTTTAATAACTTTTATAAATACTACCTCCTTTGTTCCCTCACCTGGGAATCATCCCCACCCCTGCTGTTTGTCGTTCGAGCTTCTTACGGCATTTACCCTTCTCCACCTCCCATTATCGTTCCTTGGGAGTATGTCCCACTTTGTACCTGGCCTGGAGTCTCCGACAGTGTAACCTGTGTCTAAGTCGTCCCTGATTTATCCCAGCACCCAGCACAGTGATGGCCCTGAGATATTATTAAATGACCCACTTCCTCACTTTATCTGTATTATGAAGATGTCATCTCTGAAGCTCATCTGAAAAGTATAAAGCTAATGAACAAGATGAAGAAATCCCTTTTTTGTCATGGTTGTCAGAATTGTCAGATTCGCATGGCCTTGGGCTTGGTGAGTATGTTAGTACCTGAGTGTGTGGGGCTATTTGAGACCACTCAGCGAGTCTCAGGCATTCAGGAGGTTGCAAAGGCCCACTTAGTCCTGATTCAACCCTACTGAGGATGGCAGTACTTACAGGAGAGCAGAAGAGATAAGCCCTGGGCAGGCGGCTGACTGCAGCTCATCCAGCCTTATAGAATTTCCTTGTCTATTTTCTTCTCTCATGGTCTATTTTTTTAACCTGATTTTTTTCACTACTTGCTGACAGCGGTTTTTCTGTTTGATTTCTGTCCGTGTGCACCAGGTTGGGATCAAAAGGAATCAACTTTATCCTTCATTTTTTTCCTCATGGTCTTGAAATGCAAGCAACTTAACCAAACCCATGATTTACCAAAAGTTAGGTGGGTATGATGTCACTTTTGGAAGCCAAATACTAAATTCTGTTACCATAGAACAACCCTGTAGAACTCTGCCCCGCAGCCATGGAAATCACGTCCTGTAGGGGAACACAGCCTTCTTTGTAACACCTATGTGAAGGCATTTTTATTCCCTCCACGGGCTGCCCTTAAGAGACAGGCTGTGAATTACCCTCTCCTTTCCAATGAACACTACCAAAAGGGCAACATTCTCAGTTTGTCCAGAACAAGCATTTCAGAAGAAGGGCTAGTTTAACGACTTCTTAGTTTCACCTTTTAATCCAGAAATATTTTTTATCCCATGATCTGAATATCAACCCTGGTTTTTATCCTCAAGAGAGAAAAGAAAAGGTGATCAAAATCTACTTGAGACACCTCCAAGATGAGACTTGTCATTAGGAATCCCTGACATTTCTGGGAGGAAAAATAAAGATGGTTAGACTTTTACAAATATAAAGAGACTTTATTTTTTAGAGTAGTTGTAGGTTCACAGCACTGTTGAGCAGGAAGTAGAGTTCTTACATATTCCCTAGACCCCTCGCCACACACAGCCTCCGCTGCTATCAACATCCTGCAGCAGAGTGGTACGTTGATTACAATAGATGAACCAACATTGACATTTCATTATCAGCTAAAGTCTATAGTCTTTGTCATCCTTCATTCTTTGTGGTGCACAACCTATGAGTTTTGACAAATGTATAATAATAAGTATCCACTATTTTACTATCTTTATTTATTTATTATTATTATTTTTTTTTTTTGACAGAGTCTCACTCTGTTGCTCAGGCTGGAGTGCAGTGGTGAGATCTTGGTTCACTGCAACCTCCGCCTCACAGGTTCAAGCGATTTTCCTGCCTCAGCCTCCCAAGTAGCTGGGATTACAGGCGTGTGCCCCCATACCTGGCTAATTTTGTAGTTTTAGTAGAGACAGGTTTTCACTATGTTGGCCAGGCTGGTCTCAAACTCCTCCACCACCAGCCTCGGCCTCCCAAAGTGCTGGGATTACAAGCATGAGCCACTGCTCCTGGCCTATCTCACTATCTTCCTGAATAGTTTTATTGCCCTGAAAATTCTCCACACTTCATCTATTCATTTCTCCCTTCCTTCTAACCTTTGGCAACCACTGATCTCTTTATTGTCTTCATAATCTTGCCTTTTCCAGAATGTCATGTAGTTAGAATCATACTGGATGTAGCCCTTTCAGACTGACTTCTTTCACTGAGTAATATGCTTTGAAGTTTCCTCTATGTCTTTTCATGACTTGATAGCTCACTTCTTTTTAGTGCTGAACAAAGTTCCACTGTCTGGATGTACCAAAGTTTGTGTGTCCATTCACCAGTTGAAAGACTTGGCTGCTTCCACGTTTTGGCAATTATGAATAAAGCTGCTATAAATGAACATGTACAGTTTTTTTGTGTGTGGACATGTTTTCAACTTTTTTGGGCAAATAAAAATGATTGTTTTCTGAAGCAAACTTGACAGACACCGTCTCTGATCCTCCACCATTATAAACAAAGCTTTAGCACAATAGCAGGATTAAATACTCTGTAGAGGATTGTTCCATGTACTGTGGAGGAGGATACAGAGAAGAGGGATACAGAGGATAGGGTATCTCTGACCTTCTTTCACTATATGGAAGAGAAAGTTAATATGTCAACTCACTGAGAAACATGCCAACATGTAATACGTGGCAGCATGTACAAGAGAAATTCTAAAATGAAGAAGTGGAAGTTAAAAAGCTACAAAAAAATTAAAACACACGCATAACAAAAGAGAAGGAAAGAGTAAGAAAAGGTGGGACCTACTTTGAAAGTTAACATCTGGGACATGGTTGAAGCTGGAAGCCATTATCCTCAGCAAAACGCAGAAACAGAAGACCGAACATAGCATGTTCTCACTCATAAGTGGGAGCTGAACAATGAGAACATACAAACACAAGGAGGAGAGCAACACGCACTGGGACCTGTCAGGGGATGGGGTAGGAGGAGGGAGAGCATCAGGAAAAATAGCTAATGCATTCCGGGCTTAATACCTAGGTGATGGATTGATAGGTGCAACAAACCACCATGGCTCACGTTTACCATGTAACAAACCTATACATCCTGCACGTGTATCCTGGAACTTAAAAAACTTAAAATAAAAATTAAAATTGAAAAAAAGAAAGTTGGCATCTATTCTCAAATACACTGAGCAACAGTGTACAGATAAGGGTGGTTGTCTTGGCTTCCTCCCACCCTGTCAGTGTCTTTCCCCATCCCTCAGCCTCCTAAGTCCAGGGGGACATACTGTCAGCCCCTGAGCATCACTGCCAAAGAGTGGAAACAGCCTCATAAATCAGCTCACCTGGAGGAGTTAATGAACCTGTATCTAAATGAATGTACAGTCCTCTGTACTGGGCTGAATGGTGGTCCCAAAAGACATGTTCCTGTCTTAACACCTGGAACCGATAAGTGTTACCTTATTAGAAAAAAAAAAAGGTCTTTGCAGATATAATTACGTTGACAATCCTGGGATGATGAGATCATCCTGAATTATCTGGATGGCTCCTAAATCCAATGATAAATGTCCTTATAAGAGAAAAACAGAGGCTGGGTGCGGTGGTTCATGCCTGTAGTTCCAGCACTTTGGCAGGCCAAGGTGGGTGGATCACTTGAGGTCAGGAGTTCGAAACCAGCCTGGCCAACCTGGTGAAACCCCATCTCTACCAAAAATATAAAATATTAGCCAGGCATGGTGGCAGACACCTGTAATCCCAGCTACTTGGGAATCGCTTGAACCCAGGACGTGGAGGTTGCAGTGAGCCAAGATCTCGCCACTGCACTCCAACCTGGGTCACAGAGTGAGACTCCGTCTCAGGAAAAAAAAAAAAAGAAGAGAGACAAAGAAGACAGGCGGGAGAGGAAGAGACAATGTGACCACAGAGACAGAGGCTGGAGTAAAGTGGCAACAAGTCCAGCAAAGCTAACAGCCACCCGAGGCTGGAAGAGGCAAAGACTGGCTTCTTTCCTAGAACCTCCAGAGCGAGCGAGGCCCTGCCGACACCTTGATTTCAGGCTTCTGGCCTTCAGAGCAATGACAGAATAAATTACTGTTGTTTTAAGCCACCCAGCTTGTGGCAATTTGTATCAACAATCACAGGAAACTAATACATCCTCCTAAAGACACTCTTCCTTTACCAAGCACAGTATATTAGTGGATAATAATTATTTTAGATACGATCATTCATTTTGGCTATCCAGAATCTGATACATTCCCTATGTTTAGGGATGGGTCAGAGACAACAGATAGGATATAACTTCATTTAAGTACAATTATTCAGCCTATAAAGTTCAGTCTTTCACATTTGGTTGAAGACCTGGGTGAGCTTGGAAGTTATACTCGCTCTATTCTTTTTCATTATCCTTATCTCCTCCTATTCAACTGAAAGTTTTCTGAGTGCAGAAACCTATGCCCCACAATGTTCAGGAGCACATAATAAACAGTGGGCGTGCTGTTAATATTGTTTGCCCAGAAAATAGAAAGTCTAAATGTCCTCTGTGAATTAAGGAGGCCAATGATGCCCCTAGAAATAAAAATTTCTAATGACTCTCTCCTTCTGGTCTCTCCCACTTCAATCTATACTTTCTACTGTAGCCAGACTGAATTTTATAATGTGTAAATGTAATGATTCTTAAATATTTTCATTGTTTTCCATAATATACAGGCCAGAGTTGAAAATACCTTCACAAGGGGTTTGGAAGGGACTTCATAATCTGGCTTCAAACTTCATTATAGGCTAATTTGTCGCTTTTCCATTTTCAGTTCCTATCTCTCACTACATCCTTCGTATACCACAGTCACCCTCAAACTGTGCATGCCTCAAGAGCACCACGTTTTCTCAGGCCTCGACTGAAATACTCAAAAACCTCCAACATGCTGGCCTCTTCACCTGCAACACACCGTTTCTCCTCCCTCCAGTGCTCACTGTGGCAGAGGTGGTGCTTTGTATGTAACAAATCATTTCATTTCCTCCTGAGCACACCGGAAGATCACATTTTCCAGTCTCTGTGCATCCAGCTGGGGTCATACATCTAGGTCTGGCCAATGGTATCTGGGTGGATGGGATGTGCATCACTTCCTGACCTGGCTTCCAAAATGCCCCATGAGGGTTCACTATGCTGTCTCTCGTGACTCACCATCTGGGGGCTGGTCATGGAAGACTTCAAGGTCCCAGCGGGCTGTGGAGCCATGAGATGAAAGGACCTTGGGTCTCAAAATCAACCTATGGAAGACCACAGGCCTAACACTCAATTAGAAGTGAAAAAGAAACATTTTATTGCATTCATCACTAAAATGGTGTTGTTTGTTACAGCAATATCCTATCCTGACTGACACATCCATCCTTGAACAGCAGCTGAGTATCAATTTCTGTGAATTGATCTCAACTCTCCTAGAAGCTAATCATTCCTTTCTTGGTACTTTCATAGCACATTGTTGTTGTTTTAATAACTTTTTAAATTATTTTTAATGGTAGAATTAATAGAATAATATTATACTGCTTGGAACATGGTTTTTTAAAAATCATTTATAAGGCTATCATTAACAATAACTTTAATAATTTTTGTATAATTCCTTTCTCTGTTTAATATGCACAGGCTTTTTATAACATATTTTAATTAATGTATTTTTTATTTTTATATATTTTTTCTTTTTTTAGAGATGGAGGGGTCTCACTATGTTGGCCAGGCTGGCCTTGAACTCCTGGCCTCAAATGATCCTCCTGCCTTGGTCTCCCAAAGTGCTGGGATTACAGGCATGAGCCACTGTGCCCAACCATAGCATATTTTAAAATATAACCTTTATTTCTGTCTCTTTTCAAAAATAATTTTAAGATAGGATAAATTTTGTATAATTTTGTATCTCGCTTTTTCTCTTCATATAATGATATAAGCATTTTTCCACATTGGGAGAAATTGCATAACCGTCACTCTTAATGACTTTATAATATTGCATTAAATGGATTGGCTGTAACTTAATTTTCCCTTTGAGGGCAGTAGACTATTTTCATTTGTATTTTAGAGAATACTATTATGATTATCTTTACAAACAAACCTTTTCATATTTTGGTTCATTTTCCTAGGAAAGATTCTCAGAAGTTAGTTTACTGGTATATTTTTATAAGCCTATATTATTTCCAAATTGTTCTCTAGAAAAGGTTATATTAATTAGCAGTGCCAAGAGTAGAGTGTAAGAATGCTCACATTAGTGCACTCCCTTTGATTATTTATACTTCCTTAATTTAATTAAAGATTGAAGTTAATTTATGTTCCAATTTACTTTCATTTGATTACTCATTAAGTTAAACTTTTCTCCATATGATTGTTTACTCACATTTTTAATTTGGTTAATTATCTGTTTGGGTCTTTTATATCATCATCTATTATTAAGCATCAATCTGTTTCTTTTGCCTTTGTTAATAACTTACTTAATAAAGGCATCAACCCTTTGTCATATAATCCATAGCTGTTAAAATGTCCTCGTTCGACAATTATTTATTGAGCACTGTTATGTGTCAGGCACTGTCTAGGTGCTGTGGACACATCAGTGAACAAATCAGATCGCAATGTTCCTGTCCTCATGTTTCATCTTTCTTATTAGATAGGAATTGTTGTTTGCCTCACTCCTAAGTACACTGTGAGCAACCAGAGGACAGGGATGAGATTGTAGCTTACTTATTTTTATTTTCCCATCACACTTCATCACCTGCTTATTACACAGAAGATGCTCAATGCTGGTTTGTGTATTGATAGGCCTGCAGTGCAAAATGTTCAAAATGATGCTTCCAGCTCCCTAACATCTGGGTATATTTTAGCGTAATGCTTTGCATCCACTATAATAAACACTGGCTTTTCTACTGCTGCCAACCCAAGAAGGACACTATCTCCATGATTATTCAACCTTGGCTGCCCACCAGGCTCACCCAGAGCATCAGAAACAACACAAAACAAAAACTTCATTTGTAGCACTTACCCTCAGACCAACTAAGTGAAAATCTCTACTCTTTTTTAAAGTTCTTTAGTGATTTCAATGTGCAGCCAGAATTGAAAACCGCTATGGTGTGTGAATCTCATGTTTGAAGGAGGGTCAGGTGAGAGGAACTGGAAGGTGTTTCTTGTAGTTGGCAGGAAGCAGAGGTCCTTGCATTCTCTTTACACCTAAACAGCACCCATTCATCCAGATCCTTCTCTCACGGAGAGTAATGTTAGTGTGGACAAAGTCCAGAGCCAATATTTGATGGGAAGGATTTTTCGTTATAGACACTTGGTATAATCCTGAAAACTACACACTAGTGGGAGCCCACAAGGGCAGGAACTTTGTTTTGTTTCTATTGTGTACCTAGAGCCTACTGCCATGTGTGGGAATTCTTGCTACAGTACTTACCCCATCCTGACTCCTTGAATCTTCTGTGAAGTCTTCTCCAATTCTCCCAGAAAAAAATAAAACTCATCAAGAAGGTATTTTTAGCATCTGCCATTCACAGAGACAGAAAATGTTGTGACCCAAATGGCAGTCGTTAGTGAGGATTCTTCTTACTGGATTACTTGTGGAAGACTGGCATTATTGGGTGGCAGGGTATCGGTGGGTAGGTTCCTAAAGTCTGGCAGCAGATGCAAACATGGCAGCCCTGCCACTTCTAGAAGGCTGACCTCACACCAGCTACTGCCAAAGAGGAAACAAGGGCTTTCTGTATGGCCTCACTTAATGCAAAATGGTTTCAAATGGGGTTTATTTTACATGGACCATCTGGTTTGAATCTATGCACTAAAAAAGGATAAATAGTAAATCATCTCCCGTCCTCCTCAGAATATCAAAGTCATCTTCATCTTTTCTTCTACCCGTAGATAATGTAAATACCAAAGCAAAGTTCTTTTGTTCTTCTTCCCCAGGAATGTTCAGCCCAGGAGGCCTCATTATAAGTCTGGAAAAAAGCAATTGTTACATGAGATCTTGAAAAATATTATCTTTAGAAGTCAATCACTCTTGGGTTTTTTGTACATTGTGAGTACTCGTTAACACTTACTGGAAATTAAACTTGATAGCATAATTGATATGTATAAATCACAAACATTTTGGAATTCTCTCGTATTTGTATTTGGGATGAGTTTTTTGCAGCCTTTTTTCTCTACTATGTAGTAAACAAGAAATACTTCTTAAAATTTTTTTTAACCCAAACTTAACCCAAACATGTGAAAAATGGTCCAGGGATGCATTTGGCAACCAAGAGCTTATTGTGTTGTTTGACCCTCAGAAAGAAATGTTTGTCACTCTTGGTATCTTTCCCTTGAGGAATCGTCTCTTTCAATCAAGAAGAGACTCAGCTCTTGAAAAGGGCCAGGGAGAAATCAGATAGCATCTCACTCCATGCCATAAGAACAAGGACTCATTCAATTGCTCAACAGCTTGTCCAAAACATTTAAGTTGCCATCTTAGTTTCTCCAGAAGAAAGGATGCCCAGACAAGTCACCATCCTTTCTACTTGTGTTTCAAGCACGTTCTACAATCCCTATAATGTGGCAGGTTAAGCAAGGAATGCATCCTTTACTTCCTGGTCAGACATAATGAGATTTATCCCTCAAATGCTCATGTAAGATGTTCTCCTCTTCCTCCAGCCTGAAAGTACCTTGTAGTACTTTGAACCATAAGGAAATTGAAGAATTTCTCTATTATATCCTGGTATTAGTTGATGTCTTCCAATACATCTCAAGAGAACGTCGAGCTTTTCCTGCTGAAGCGAGTGACATTTAAAAGGGGCATTTGGATGGAACATGGTAGAAAGTAGCAAACTGCTTTAGGGAAGAGGCAGGGTTATCTTGGATTTATAGGTCTTGCAAATATTTATTCAAGGTGCTAAAAAGTAGCATCTCTCCTTCTTAAAGTTATTGGCCAAAGTGGTCTTATGCCATTACTTTGTAAGTAAATATTGCTGCAACATTCTAAACAGATTTATTAGGCCTGTCACCAGCAGCCAAATATTTATGTAAGCTCCGTGGGTTGAAAAGGTAGTTTAAGGAGACTGTTTTAACCACAGCTTTGTAAATGTTTAAGGTAACATCCTGTCTCTTTGAAACCGTCCCACCTAACCATATCATCATATTTATAATAAAAAGACAACATGTTCAAAGTGATGCATTATTTCCTGCTGTCTAAAGTTAGTCTTCTGTCCTTTTATCACAGCTAAACAGAAAAAAAAAAATATTTCAGAGAGATCCTTTTATGTAGTACCTGGGAAGAAGTCACTGAAAATGTTACTAGTGGGAGTTGAGAGAGAGGAAGAAAATATAACTCTTGTGGCAGATGTAATTAAGAGGGAATAATTTAAAATCGTGTGATAAAGCCTTACTTAGAACACACAGGTATGTTTAATAGCTGTACTCATTCTTTAATCAATCTATTTTGCCTTAGATGTACCTCAATAGCTACTAGTGAATTTTGGTCCCCAAGTCCAGTATGGTTGCCAAAATAAACTGTGTGTTGGGGGTGTGTCTGTGGCATGTGGGTGTGTGTATGTCTACCTGAGTGAATTCTGGGTTTTGCTCAATTCTAATCAGTCCCACTTGCTAGTGGTCTATTGGTCTCTATATCTGACTATGATATATCAGTCAGGACCCTTTCAGTTGCAAGTAAAAGCAACCAATTTTTTTTTTTTTTTTTTTTTTTTTTTGACACAGAGTCTCACTCCGTTGCCCAGGCTGGAGTG
The DNA here is from genome assembly GCF_000951045.1 of Mandrillus leucophaeus. NCBI lineage: Eukaryota > Metazoa > Chordata > Mammalia > Primates > Cercopithecidae > Mandrillus > Mandrillus leucophaeus. Next base: position 851,136 of record NW_012108275.1, on the reverse strand, counting down.
CAGTGGCACAATCTCAGCTCACTGCAACCTCTGCCTCCCGAGTTCAAGTGATTCTCCTGCCTCCCAGGTAGCTGGCATGACAGGCATGCGCCACCATGCATGGCTGATCTTTTTGTTTTTTAGTAGAGATGGAGTTTTGCCATGTTGACCAGGCTGGTCTTGAACTCCCGACCCCAGGTGATCCGCCTGCCTCAGCCTCCCAAAGTGTTAAGATTATAGGCATGAGCCACTGTACCAGGCCAAAATAAACCAAATTTAAATTAATTTACACAATAAGGGCCAGGCTTTGGCTTATCTAATGGAGAGTCAGGAGATACATCTTCAAGTACAGTTGGATTCAGGCGCTCAAAGGTGTTGCCAAAATCCTTTGCTCTACTTTCCTTTACTTTGGCTTCACTCCCAGGTGGCTTTAGCTTCTGTAGTGGCCACGATAAGCCCCAGAAGCTCCCGACTTTTATTCTACCAGCTTATCACACGGCAGACAGAGGCTCGGTCTAGGCGGGGAGACATAGTTCTTCTCAACAATTGTGGTAACTTTGTATGGCTTAACCTAGAACCAGAGGTGGCGTATGGTGGTTGGGGTCAGCTGTAATTTAACCCCATCAATTGAAAGAGGGGAACTTGGGATTACTCAGCAAAAAAAATCTGAGTGAAATAGCAAAAGAAGGATTTTGATGAATGATGAAAATGGATTCATGCCTTCTACAGTTATGCACAGTCACAGGAGGCCAATGTTCAGATTCTAAAGATAACATTCAGATACATGTGTTGAAAGAAGGCCAAGAGACCAGAAACCAACTGCAAAGCTGGTGTAAGTGACACAGCCAGGACCTCATTTAATGCAAAATTGGAGAGGATGGGGGAGATAAGCAGTCACTCAGTTGTGTAGAAGTTTACAAAATACCCATCTTTAAGAATTTCACTGGATCTTTCCAAATTTGTTAGTATCTCGGTATTAATTAACTTAATGGCGTAATTGACAACTAGGAAGTTTATCCAAAATGTGGGCCCTGTTTTAGCTGAAGTGCTTATGAAGATGAAGATTACTGGGCCCTGGACCTCTTTGTCATGCTACCTGGAAATAGAATATGTATATTTGAATATTCTCCCTAGGAGATTTTTTAATAAACTGGCATCTTGATAAAATTTAATAATTTTGGGCTATGGGATATATGTTTCCATTTCATTCCAATTGGCATTTGCTCCGTACTTGGTGAATGCTGAATGCATAAGAGACAATGGCCCCATGTTATAACTAGAATATAGACAAGTATTTTTAATAATAGGATTAGTGCAGTGCATTGAATTATTGGCCTCAGCTTTGCACCTCTAGAGCCATATCCTTGCCTTTGACCTTATATTGGCAGAGAGCACTACTCTGCCTCTTGAGTTTGCATTCAGTCATGTGACTTGCTTTGGCCAATGGAATGTCGACAGATGTAGCAGTATGCAATGTGAGCATAGACCCAAGAGATCTTCCACATATCCATGTGCCCTGTTTCACTTGCCCCAAATCCCTGAGAGGAGCTTGCCCTAAAGAGGGGCTGCATTTCATTCCGGGTCCAAAGTGAACATACTTGGAACAGTTCCCCACATAAGTTCAACTAGACCCATAGTTTGAAGCAGAGCCTCCCCAAGAAGCCAAACCTGGTTCAACCAACCCCAATGTCACTGACAGATTCATGAGAAGAAACAGTTGCTGTTTTAAGTCACTAGGTTTGAGGGTAGTTTGTTGCACAAGGTCATTATAGTAATAGCAGCTAACCAGTACAGTGAGCAGTTGGAAATATCTTTGGGGGATTGGTTTGGTTTGTTTGGGGTTGATGTCTTGTCTTGGAGGTTGACATTTGGTTTGTTTGGGGTTTGTATTGAGAAGGCAATTTGTAGAGTAAGCAGTTGCCACTTTATTAGAAGGGATCTTTCTGGGTCCCTGGTATGTGGCCCTAGCTCCATGGGAATCCAGAAGAGATGAAGAGGAAACTGGTGTTTATTGTCAATACTATCAACAGTAGCAACAAATATTGGGTGCACCTACCATGTGCTAAGTACTGGGTGGGGATTACGAGAGGAATAAGGAAAGGCCTGAGCTCTAGAAAAGTTTACAGTCTCATCGCAGGACCATTCCTGGTTTTCGTTAGAAATATCTGAATATATCGACTCAGACTGGCCAAGTTTCTTGTAGGGCTTGCTAACTGAGAAATTAGATCCTTAAAGGAAAAATATTCTCCCTGATTCTACCCACCATTCTAATCTTTACACCCAATAAGACCTCACTAAGAGGTTTCTGAGGAGCCAGAAGTTGGGTGGATTAACTTGGAGTTAGTGAACTGCAGAAATCTCTTCCCACTGGTGGTTCCTGAGGGTTTCGGAATAGCAAAGCTGAAAGTTCACTTGATGTATTAAGCACAATCAAAAATCCATTACCTCCCTGATGCCACTACTCTTCCTTTTTGGTTGAGACTGCTACTCAGGACCAGCTACATAATTTGTGGGGTTCAGTGCAAAATGAAATTCAGGGTCCATTCAAAAATTACTCAGAATTTCAAGACAGGAAGCACAGAACACTAAACCAGGTATGGACCCCTCTGAGCTGGGGGCCCATTGTGACTGCACAAGTCTCATGCCCAGGAAGCTGGCTCTGCTGTCACCTGCAGGTAGTGCAAATAGCTGATGGCTACACATATATAAAAGGAAGCACCAGCAAAGGTTCCAGTCCTGGGTGGATTTGAGAAGATGGCCCTGCAGACATTCATTTAAAAAGCTCTCATGGTGCTGACCCATTCCAGACCTGCCCTGCCCCCTGCTCAGCCCACTCCAGTTGCTGAAGGACAAGGGTGGCCAGCAGTGACCAGGAACCATTCTGCAATTCCAGCAGCCCTCTGGCTGGACATTTTCTCCAATCATTCGGAAAACATTTGTCTGTGAGCCCCTCGAAGTGCTCTGAATGCAATCCAGACTTGCCCATGGACTTGAGCAGTTACAGCTGTATTGTATAGGTTGCATAAGGGAACTGCAAGAGACTTTCTATTGCCATGAGGGTGACTGCCCAGGGCTCAGGACAGCATAGAAACACTAGTGCCAGATTCCACCATGGTGAGAGAATTGCCTCGATGCCGCAGAAACTCCAGGGCCTCCCAGATGCACTGTCACCACTCATCACGTGCAGACATTTGGCAGACAGGCCTTCCTTTGAAGCCCCAGCAAAATGACGGCGAGTTCTTCCGCTAAGGAACATGTGGCTGGCAACAGGAGGAAGAGTAAAGTGGCAGTCCCTTCTCTTTCCACAAAAGTTTAGGAGTTGGCACTTCTTTTTCCACAGTGTTAGAGCTTCTGCTATTGATGCAAAGGGCTAAAAACTGACCTGCTCCTTTGTCATCTTGGAAAAACTCAGGACAATGCTTAAGGCCAGGGTGAAATTACCTATTTTGTGTGCTCCTGATTTCCCTTAAAGAAATAAAAAAGGGGGGGGCGGAGCAAGATGGCCGAATAGGAACAGCTCCAGTCTCCAACTCCCAGCGCAAGCGACACAGAAGACCGGTGATTTCTGCATTTTCA
>NW_012108275.1:830275-840761 GCF_000951045.1 Mandrillus leucophaeus | reverse complement strand
AACAGAGCGAGACTGCATCTCAAAATAGATAGATAGATAGATAGATAGATAGATAGATAGATAGATAGATAGATAGATAGATAGATAGATACATACATACATACATACATACATACACACACACACACATACATACATACATACATACATACATACATAGATACATAGATACACAGATACATAGATACATAGATAGATTCTAGACTCTGCTCAGATCTACTGAAGGAGAAACCATGAGGGTAGGACCCAGCAATCTATGTTTAACAGTCCTTCTAGGTGATTCTGATACACCATTGGCCTAAATAGCAGATCCTCATTGCCTGTATATTAGTTTGCTATGGCTGTCTTAACAGAATACTGCAGACTGGTGGCTTAAACAACCAAAATTTACTTTCTCACAGTTCTGGAGGCTGGAAACCCAAATGAAGATGCCAGCAGCATTGGTTTCTAGCCAGGTCTCCCTCTTTGGCTTGCAGACAGCCGCCTTCTCACTGTGTCTTCATGTGGCTTCTTCTCTGTGTGCAAGGACTCCTGGCATCTCTTCCTCTTCTTATACGGACACCAGTCATGTTGGATTAAGATCCCACTCTAATGACCTCATGTAAGCTTAATTACCTCCTTAACAATTCTGTCTCCAAATATAGTCACCCTGGAGGTTAGGGCTTCAACATATGAATTTGGTGGGGAACACAATTTGGTCCATAACAGCCTGACGCCATCACACCACCAGTTCTCAACATTAAGCCTTCCAAGGACTGTAACAGTAATAACGCACATTAAGTTGGCATTTCTATTTGCCAGATCTGTGCTAAGTGCTTTTATATGCATGATTACCTGTATTATTATCCCTACTTTGCCATTTGGGAAACAAGCTCAGCATGTTATCTGCCAAACCTCACAGTTGATGGCAAAACCAGGCTCTAAACACAGGAGGTCTGATGCCAAACTCAAAGCTCTCAATCACTACTAAGATAGTAGCCACAAGTCCTGGCTACCACTCTCAGTTTTTGTTGTTGTTATCAGTATATACATACTTTTTATTCTTTTATGTAGCTGCATACCGTTACATTTTATGAATGTGACATAGTACAAATAAACGTTGTCCCTCTATTGCTGGAAATTTAGATTGTTTCTAGGTTTTACTTTTCTACTGTGTGTATTTAAGGTGTACAACATGATGTTTTGATATACTACATAGTAAAATGGTTATCATAGTCAAGCAAATTAGCATATCCTCATCTCATATAGTTACTTATTTTTTCTGGTGGTAAGAAGCACCTAAGATTTACTCTGTTAGCAAATTTTCAGTATACACTTCAATACTATTAACTACAGTCCTCATGCTTTGCATTAGATCTCTAGACTTTTTCATCCTACATAACTTCAACTTTCTACCTCATGTCCTCCCCTTTACCCCTAGTAACCACCAATTGACTCTTTCTTTCCATGTGTTAAACTCTTTTATTAAAATAGTCCACATGTGAATGAGATCATAAAGTATTTGCCTTTCTGTGTCTGGCTTATTTCACTTACCGTAATGTCCTCCAGGTTCATCCATGTCACAAATGGCAGGATCTCCTTCTTCAAGCCTTTTTCAAGACTGGATAACATATGTGTGTGTGTGTGTGTGTGTGTGTGTGTGTGTGTGTTACAATTTATTTATATATTCATCTGTTGATGAACACTTCCATTATTTTCATATCATAGCCGTTGGAAATAATACTGCAGTGAATGTGGGAGTGCAGGTGTCTCTATTAGGTGCTGATTTCCCTTGGGTGTAAACTCAGAAGAGGGATTGCTGTGTCATATGGTAGTCCTAACTTTAATTGTTTTTAGGAACTTCCATGTTGTTTTCCATAATGGTTCTATCAATTTATATTCCCACCAATACTGTACAAGGGTTCTCTTTTCTTCACATCTTTAACAACACTTGTTGTCTCATGCCTTTTTATGATAGCCATCCTGACAGGCATGGAATGACATGTCTTTGTGGTTCTGATTTGTATTTCCCTGATAATTAGTGATGCTGAGCACCTTTTCTTTTCATAGACAGTTTGGCCATTTTTATGTGTTCTTTGAGGACATGTCTATTCAGGCCCTTTGCTCACTTTTTAATTAGATGGATTTTTTTTGTTTTTGTTTTTGTTTTTGCTATTGAGTTGCACGGGCTCCTTATATATTTTGGATATTAACCCCTAAACAGATATATGATTTATAAATATTTTTTCCCAATTCATAGGTTGCTTTTTCATGTGGTTGTTTTCTATGCTGTAAGAAGCTTTTTAGTTTGATATAGCTCCACTTGTTTATTTTTGCTTTTGTTGTCTGAGTTTTTGGTACAATGTTCAAAAAACCATTGCTGAAGCCAATGTCAAGGAACTTTTCCTTTAGGTTTTCTTCTAGGACTTTCATGATATCAGGTCTTACATTTACGTCTTCAACCCATTTTGAGCTGACTTTTGAGTATGCTATAAGACAAGGATCTAATTTCATTTCAGTCTTTTGCATATGAAGATCCAGTTTTCCCAACACCATTTATTGAAGAGACTATCCTGTCCCCAGGGGTCTTCTTAATACCCTTGTCAAAAATTAGTTGACCATATTTGCCTGAATTTATTCTGGGCTCCCTATTCTGTTCCAAGCACCCTTGTTTTTTCAACCAAGTACATATAGGCTTCCATGGGACTGCATCTCTTTGGCTTTTTGTAGAAATGAAATAGAGATGGGAATTGAAAAAAAATGGAGTAGAGAGAAAAATGCAAGATTATATTCATAGATATTCATTGAGTGCTTACTAGATGTACTTCCAAACCTCTAGAAGCTTCTGCTGGAAGGATTTCTGTTCTAATCATCATCAGGAAGATTTTGGAAATCAAGGAAGTTATTCTGAGATAGCTTTGAAGTGTCAGAGCAGCCCTTCTCCTCCATGAAAGGCAGAGGGCTTGAGTGTCACTAATCACTGAATTTCCCATGCCGGGAACAGGACCTGACTCATGTCCGCTCTCAGTAAATACGTAAGAAAGGAGTTCGTGAATCAGGATACATGCCCTTTGGTATTCCTGGGTAGATTGAGCCTTCTTTCTTATGGTTTAAAACAGGCATCCCCAACCCCTGGGTCACAGACCAGTACCAGTCCATGCCCTGTTAGGAACCTGGCCACACAGCAAGAGATGAGTGACAGGCAAGCAAGTGTTACAGTCTGAGCTCTGCCTCCTGTCAGATCAGCAGTGGCATTAGATTCTCATAGAAGCATGAACCCTATTGTGAACTGTACATATGAGGGATCTGGGTTGTGTGCTCCTTATGAGAAGCTAATGCCTGATGATCTGAGGTGGAAGAGTTTCATCTCAAAACCATTTTCCTCTGCTCTGATTTGTGGAAAAATGTCTTCCATGAAACTGGTCCCTGGTACAAAAAGGTTGGGGACTCCTGGTTTAGAACAACCATATATACCTGGTTGTTTGACTCTAAAGTTAAGATAACCTTAATCAATTTGCCACCCATTTAAGATGTTGGAGAAATTTTTGCTAAGATTACATTGGCTACTTATTGTTTTGAAAAACTTGGAGAAACTGGAGAAAATAAAACAAATTAAGGTTGGCAAGCTTAATCTATTAGTTTCCAAATCAAGTCTTTGTTTAAACAGGACCTAATCACAAAATAGCCACATTTGTTTTAATCACACCCTGAGTAAAGACAAATTACTTTTAGCTCTTCTACTATTTGGAACATAAAGGGAAAAGGCAACACCAATGAATTTTCAAAAGCAATGATTTTCTTTAGCTGTAGAGAAACTTGTTGCAGAGAAATTAGAGTAGAACATATTCTGCAAAACAGCAAAATGGTGGTGAAGTTTTAAGACAGACATAAAGAATGCTGAGTCAAGCTGCTTCCTAGGTTTAAGAATTCAACCTCGCAGATTGACAGAGACCATGGCTTGTATCTCAGCTGCAGCAAATCCACCAAAGAGATGTGCTGAACGGTCAAGAACTAGGTTTCCTCCAAAACACGTTCCTCCCTCCCTCCCATTGGGGCCCCCTGAAACAATGCTTCTGGTCTTTGTGGGACATGTTTAGGCTGGAGTGTGCTCATAGGATCAGTATCAACTTAACATGTACTACTCACCTACAGCATTTCAGCGACATGCTGAGCTCTTGGCATCTTTGTCTTACCAAGTCCAGCGGAACCACAACACAGTGTGACACAATTGAAAACAGGGCATAACTGAGATACAAACCCTTCTCTTGCTTTACAATGACAGCTAACATTTACTGAGAACTTCCTGTGTGCCAGGCCCTGTTCTGAACACATCACAGGTCATTATCCTAACTGAACAGTGGAGGACACAGAAATATGTGTTGGTTAATGTGTCTTATTTGTTCCAGGTTATGCGATTAGTAATAGATGCTAACAAAAATTCATACTTGGGCAGTCTGGTTCTAGAGCCTGAGGTATTAGCTACACTGCACCTCTTCTCGCCAATCTGAAATGGAACTTGGCAACATAGAGAAATATGCCCAGTGCCCTCCTCACCTTAACCAACAACAGAATCCGGGATCTGAAAGGAGCCACAGAAGTCCGCTTGGTTTTGCCCTTGGCCACAACCCAGAGAAGGTGTTATTATCCATAGTGAAACAGCCAAAGTTCTTGGGTTAAAAAAAAAAAAAAAAATTGGCCCAAGTTTATTTAACCAAGAAATGGTGACTGAATCAAGAAGCATGTATTAAGTGTGTGTTCAGCTTGGTGAGTCCGGCAGGCTGTAAGTCAGAAGAAGCCCCATAGCTTAAGGGGGCCTCCTCACTGGGCTCTGTGTGTACCACCCCAGGCTGAGGCCACAGTTCTGTAGGAGCCTGACTCTGTCATGTAGGACTCCCAGGGCCTTTCACATGGCTTGTTTGCTGGTAGTGGTGCTAAAGCACTAGCCTGGGCCACTGGGAAGCTGGAAGGCTTCCCGGTACACAGGCCCAGGCCCTACCCATGAGCTGAGCACAAGACTACTGCCAATATCCTCACTGACAACCTGCTCCTAGAAAGAAGAACATTAGGGAAATGGCCTAAGGACCTGGCTGGATTAGGAGGACCCCTACAGATAGGAGCCAGGTTAGAAATGACCAGGGAACCAACTGGTCAGCCCTCAACAGGACTTGGTGGGAAGAATATCTGAGCCAAGTCTTGCTCTTGTTTGGCATAAAGTGAAAAGGCTGATGGAGACTCCATTGTGGGGTATTGGAAGCGGTCCACTAGGGAAACTGACTAGCTTCCCTGGAATTTGGGGATACTGGTGTTCCCATCTGAAATCTTGAAAGGCATGTGTGGCATGGATTAGCAGCTTGTCTGAGAAAGGCAGGTGCTTGCAAAGTTTGGGATGGGCAGGGCAACGATGCATTTATGTTTCCCAGGCCAAATGTGGATTCTGAGGAAGGAAGCTGGTGGTGGATCATCTCTAGAGGGATCTTGCACGAGGAGGCCTCCTGGAAGGGTGAGGTGACCCCAACAGAGAATCAACAAGAAGCCAGAGACTGGGGCTTTGCAGGGGGCAATTGATGCCAGGTGAAGGAGGCATTGCCTCAAAGGAATCTCAGGTGGAAAATCCTCAGTGCTGGGGGGCTTCCAAGGAATCCAGAAGGAGAATGAGCTTTCAGACATGCAGCATAGAGAAGCCCCTAATGCTAAACTGTGATGACACATTTGCCCTTTTCCTCTAATTTCTTCAACTTCCCCACTCCCCACACCCCATCTGGTCCCATGGGAGAAAAACAGCACCTAGAAGTGGACAAGGTATGGTGAGGAAGGGAGAAGAAAATGACCATGTCCTCCTCCCTTTGCCAGCCCCTTTTGCCGGAGGAGGATTGGATTCTCATTGAAGGAGAGTTCAGAGTTTTAACATTGGACAGAAGTGGACCTTTTTAATATCTGAAAGTGACTAAAAAATCTGCCTGAGGTTTTACCCAATGGGAAGTGAAAACAAGAAAACAATTCAGGTCTTCACAGTGACTGATGGATAATCATGAAATGGAAAAGATGCTCTCCAGTTAGAGTTTTTTTTTTTTTTTTTTTTGAGATGAGGCCTTGCTCTCTCACCCAGGCTGGAGTGCAGTGGCATGACCTCAGCAAACTGCAGCCTCCACCTTCCCGGTTCAAACAATTCTCCTGCCTCAGCCTCCCGAGTAGCTGGGATTACAGGCATCTGCCACCACACCCAGCTAATTTTTGTATTTTTAGTAGAGACAGGGTTTTGCCATGTTGGCCAGGCTGGTCTCGAACTCCTGACCTCAGGTGATCTGCTGGTCTCAGCCTTCCAAAGTGCTGGGATTACAGATGTGAGCCACTGCACCCAGTCTCCAGTTAGAATTTTTGATGTTGAATTCATTCCATTGTACATATACGTATAACACACACACACACACACACACACACACACACACCCCTCTTTTCCCACTAGAACAAGGAAGTTCAAAAAGGCAGGTTGGTGCTACATGGTTGAAAAATGATGTCATATTATAATAGCTGTAGGAGAAAGGCTGGTCTACCCAGAATGAAGCAAATGCTAGGATTACTTCTTGGGTTCTCTGGAGGAAGATCGATTGTGGCCATATGTCAAGAATCTGTCATTAAAGCGTCAACACATGACAAGTACACAGAAGATGGGGGGGATGATACTTGGGAATAGAAACCCAGACTGCAAACTCAGTGTGATCAGTGTGGCGCCAAGTGTTCATTTTGTAATAGATGATCAATTATATCATGATCTTTAGTGAACATTTTGTGGGTTCTCATGATGTCCTTAGAACCATCAGAACCTGCAGTTAGTGTTTCAAATAATAAGCGTTTCCATCACCTGAGTGGAATTGCTTACACTTTCATAAAATATAATCAGGTTGCCTTCTCTGAAAAGACTATTCTCCACAGAATAGATATTTTTTGTAATCACAGGGCCCAAATTTTCTAACAGAGCTTGTTTTCTAACAGAATCTCTATTTTGAGACTGTAGAGAGATGTATGTAATGGAGCAGAATCAATGTCATCATCTATGACCTAGCTGATTAGTACTGGATGCTAGGTTGCCTTTCACTGTGCTTGGGGATTGCCTTAGAGAACTTTTAGTAGCCAGCTCTTAAAATGCTTTATACATTTTAGGATTAAACATTTTTAGATTGCATACACAGTCTTAAAACAAGGAAAATCTATTACTTAAACAATATCTAAAGTTTAGTATAAAGTAGACCTTATGTATTATTTAAGTACATTCTAAGAAATGCCAAATACAGAACCTCAAATAAGATGAAAGTTTCTTTCTTTCTTATGTCAAAGTCCAGAGTGAAGCAGGTAGTCTTGGGTGGGCAGACGGTTCTCATCCACCAGCTCCTCCAGGCACCCAAACTCGGGATCTCTACCCTCCTCAATGTGTGGCTTCCATTTCTGGGTGTAAAAATGCTGCCCCAAACGCCACTGCCACCAATTCTCAGTGGCTAGGAGATGACCCAGATGTTGCATGCATCACTCTCTTTCATATTCTATTGGCCCAAATGTGATCACAAGGCCACACACAGCTACAAACAAGACTGTGTGATATGGTCTATCACGGGGCACCCATGTACCCGGCTGAAACACATGAGTTCTGTTACTAAATGAAAAATGAGGCCAGGCGTGGTGGCTCACACCTGTAATCCCAGTACTGTGGGAGGCTGAGATGGGTGGATCACTTGAGGTCAGGAGTTTGAGACCAGCCTGGCCAACATGGTGAAACCTGTCTCTACTAAAAATACAAAAATTATCCAGGCATGGTGGTGGGCACCTGTAGTCCCAGCTACTCAGGAGGCTGAGGCAGGAGACTAGCTTGAACCTGAGAGGTAGAAGTTGCAGAGAGCCGAGATCGCAGACTGCACTTCAGCCTGGGTGACAAAGCAAGACTCCGTCTCAAAAAAAAAAAAAAAAAAAAAGGAAAATGAGAGAATGGATACAGGGTGTAGTGGGGGAGTAACAGAAGTCTCCTCTATTTCTCAGTAATTATTGGAAAGAAATTGAGTGCATAATTTCATTTAACAAGAATTTTTGCTGCTGGTCAGGGGCATAGCAAAAGAATAAAAATTAAAAAGAAACCAAGAATGTACTGAATGCTTCTTGAGTGCTAGTATTCTAGTTTGCCCCTGGAGAGATCCTCCCAAAAAAGAGGGCTTTATTAGTAGGATATCTTCAAAAGGAAAATCCTAATGTATTTTAAAATAAGCTAAATTCACAGGACTGTCCCTCACATATTCATTTCTTTGCCGGAAATTATAGCAGAGAAAAACCCTTTCTCTTTTCACTTGGCATCAATTAAATGTAAATGTCTTGAATGCTCACAGGTGATACGGCATAGGATGAGCTCATGGTGATGTAAAAAGCTGGCGTTATATTCACTAGGTGCTAGAAACCAAACCATTTTGGTCTGGCAGGAAAAATATGCCAGGACTGCAAGTGATTGTCATGAGGCCTTTTGCTGTTTGTCATTCTCTCCTCATTTTCATACTGCACATTTAGTCCTACCCAAAATAAATACTTTACAGTTGTCCTTTAGAAGCAGAGGGAGCTTTGGGCTGGGAGGCAGAAGCCCCAGGGTTGATAATAAGCTCTGCTGCCAAACAGTTGGTATGACCCTGAAGAAATAACAAACAGGGCCTAGGTTTCTGTTCACTAATTCATCCTGCGAACATATATTTGTCACTTGCTGTGCAGATTCTGTATTAAGTCTACAGAGGTATCCTTCATCTCTCCCTTCTTGGACTCTTTATGATGCTCTATGTATCCCAGCCTCTATGGGCCATAGAAATGTGGCTACAACCTCATCACATACACAAACCAAACAAACATCTGCAGCATTGCTGCTTGCGACAGACTGCTGATTCTCTCCCACCACCCTTTCTCCTGTTCTTCTAGTGTAATAGAAGCCCTCATCTTCTGCTGGGTGCAAGGCAACCCCTTCAATCCTACTTGTTAGCTACAGATGTGCATGCATCAAGTTCTGGTCAATAAGATGTGAGTGGAAGCAATCTGTAAAACTTCCACGTCATGTTCTGAAAAACAAGAGGTGTGCCTTCCCATTCCTTTTCCCCCTTCCTGCTGGGAGGCAGGCATGGGCCAGGGTCATCTTGGGCTAAGTGGAAGAGGGCAACATCCAAGGGTGGTAATGAAACAAGATTGAAGAAACCTGATACCCTGTATTAGTATTCTATTTCTCTGTAATAATCTATCCTAAAATGTAGCAACTTATAAAAACATTTACGATCTCACAGTTTCTCTTAGTCAGGAATCTGAGCATGGCTCTGCTGGGTCCCCTGGCTCAGGTTTCTCACCAGGATGCAATCAAGCCATTGGCCAGGGCTGCTGTAGGTCAATGCTCAAGTTGGGGAGGATCCACTTCCAAGGTCATTGGTGTGACTGCTGGCAGCCCTCAAACCCCAGCTGGACATTGATGTCTTATCGCTTCTGCCATGTAAAGTTGGTTAGAAGGTCCCACCCACATGCGAGGTGATTATGCAAGGCCGTGAACACCAGGAAGAGAGGTCTGGGGAGCCACTGCAGAGGCTGTGCACTGTACATGCTCCCTCCCATAGCCGGTCTGCTTATGCCACGACTGTTACAGTAAAGTGAAATAAACAACCATCTACTTTAAAGAAGGGTCTGCATTAGAGCAGCCAACGTTGTGTTCTAATTGATGCAGTGCTGGATTGGTTTAATTCTGTGAAACATTTGTCCAGTTATTGAGGGCCTTGTAATAGGCATTTTCTGGAATATCTGCCAAGCAAAATCACTTTCTCTGAAAACTGCCCCCCTTCCTCCTCCTGTACCTCACCTCCCCTATCTGAGGACTTCTGCAGCCATTTTTGTAATTTAAAAAATCTCCTTGTTGCCGTCTAATGAAAGAAAGGGTAAAATGCTGACTTCAGGTGGGCCAAATCTGTAGCCCAGGACTCTGGAATTGGGATCTAGAAACCCTGATCAGTGTCTCTCGTGAGGACTGGACATCATGTGACATTAGCATGGGGTCTGCATGTGCATGGGAAAGCGAGCAAGCCAGTTTGCAGAGAGAAGGAAGAGACAGAAGTGCCAAAAAGCCTTCAGAGTGGGCTTGGTTCACAGCATCTCATTCCAGGCCCTGCTGAAGCCCAGCTCTGGCCCAGGTATGGAGATGCCTCTGCTCTACTCCAAACATATGTCCTCCTCACCCCTTTGTTTTCATTTAAACCCGTGTCAGTGGGCTTTGGATGTTTGAAAATAATCACTAAGAAAGGCCTTTAGTGTTTTGAGTTTTCAACACCTCACCTCAACATCATCTCACCTAGCTCCTAGCATCCTGTGAGCTCTCTTACATCTCCTCCCCTGAAAAAAAGTCAGAAAGTCTTGCTGGAAAACACGTGGGACAAGATCAACAGGGCCTACTGAGAAGAAGTGTGCAAGGGTGGACGCAGCATGGATGGATATCTGTGATCTGACATCATTTTGTTGG
>NW_012108275.1:815533-830225 GCF_000951045.1 Mandrillus leucophaeus | reverse complement strand
GGGAGGCAGGCATGGGCCAGGGTCATCTTGGGCTAAGTGGAAGAGGGCAACATCCAAGGGTGGTAATGAAACAAGATTGAAGAAACCTGATACCCTGTATTAGTATTCTATTTCTCTGTAATAATCTATCCTAAAATGTAGCAACTTATAAAAACATTTATGATCTCACAGTTTCTCTTAGTCAGGAATCTGAGCATGGCTCTGCTGGGTCCCCTGGCTCAGGTTTCTCACCAGGATGCAATCAAGCCATTGGCCAGGGCTGCTGTAGGTCAATGCTCAAGTTGGGGAGGATCCACTTCCAAGGTCATTGGTGTGACTGCTGGCAGCCCTCAAACCCCAGCTGGACATTGATGTCTTATCGCTTCTGCCATGTAAAGTTGGTTAGAAGGTCCCACCCACATGCGAGGTGATTATGCAAGGCCGTGAACACCAGGTAGAGAGGTCTGGGGAGCCACTGCAGAGGCTCTGCACTGTACATGCTCCCTCCCATAGCCGGTCTGCTTATGCCATGACTGTTACAGTAAAGTGAAATAAACAACCATCTACTTTAAAGAAGGGTCTGCATTAGAGCAGCCAACGTTGTGTTCTAATTGATGCAGTGCTGGATTGGTTTGATTCTGTGAAACATTTGTCCAGTTATTGAGGGCCTTGTAATAGGCATTTTCTGGAATATCTGCCAAGCAAAATCACTTTCTCTGAAAACTGCCCCCCTTCCTCCTCCTGTACCTCACCTCCCCTATCTGAGGACTTCTGCAGCCATTTTTGTAATTTAAAAAATCTCCTTGTTGCCGTCTAATGAAAGAAAGGGTAAAATGCTGACTTCAGGTGGGCCAAATCTGTAGCCCAGGACTCTGGAATTGGGATCTAGAAACCCTGATCAGTGTCTCTCGTGAGGACTGGACATCATGTGACATTAGCATGGGGTCTGCATGTGCATGGGAAAGCGAGCAAGCCAGTTTGCAGAGAGAAGGAAGAGACAGAAGTGCCAAAAAGCCTTCAGAGTGGGCTTGGTTCACAGCATCTCATTCCAGGCCCTGCTGAAGCCCAGCTCTGGCCCAGGTATGGAGATGCCTCTGCTCTACTCCAAACATATGTCCTCCTCACCCCTTTGTTTTCATTTAAACCCGTGTCAGTGGGCTTTGGATGTTTGAAAATAATCACTAAGAAAGGCCTTTAGTGTTTTGAGTTTTCAACACCTCACCTCAACATCATCTCACCTAGCTCCTAGCATCCTGTGAGCTCTCTTACATCTCCTCCCCTGAAAAAAAGTCAGAAAGTCTTGCTGGAAAACACGTGGGACAAGATCAACAGGGCCTACTGAGAAGAAGTGTGCAAGGGTGGACGCAGCATGGATGGATATCTGTGATCTGACATCATTTTGTTGGAGGTCAGGAGGAGGAGATGCTTTGCTGCCATTAGATGACAAAGATTCAAAGATGTCATCCCCTCTTGCCTCAATCCCCTGTGCACTCACATGCTGCTTGTGTGGCCCCAAAACAAGGAACTCCGTAACCTTGTTACTGAGCTGTTAGAAAGAACCCCCAACTCTGTGAGTTAACCCCACCCCTTCCCTTGAGTGGCTTTGTTTTGGATTTTCTAATGTCACTCCAAGAGACAGAGTCTGTGCTCTGAGATAGCATCTTTCTCCACGCATGCCCTCCACATGCTACTCTCCGTCTGGATTATTTACTTCAGAATCCAGGCCAGGGTGCTGGGGATGGTTGTATTTCTTGAGTGGAATTCCGCACTCCCTGTCCGAAGTCACACTCTGCATTCCTTCAATGCCTCCTTTGAGCTGGAAGGTCATTCTACAGCAAAGCTATTGGCTGCACAAGCTCATGGAGGCCTCACACCCGACCTTGTCCCAGCAGCTGACCCTCTGGTATGGAGGGAGGTGGAGTGGGATGTGGTAAACAGGAAGACAGCAAGCCCTGGCTTGGCCTGGGGAGCAGGAAACATGAGCCACTACGCTCAGCCCTGTGCCCCGATCACAACCTCCTGTAGTTGCAGTGCCTCCCAGGCTGGTGGAAGGACTGTTCTCAGCAGCTTGGGATTGTCAATGCAGCAGCAATAATTTTATCCTAAGATGCCACTTCAAAAACGTCACGGTTTCTGAGTCTGGTGTGACAGATGCATAGACAGATGGAGGAAAATAAGACAAGGGAGAGTCAGAGGGAGAGAGCGGTTGAGTGCTGGGCCTGTACCCTCAACCCACATTCTAAACTGCTGCCTGTCCCCACCCTATCTCCCAATCTCTCCCCACCCAGTTGCATTTTGCTATTTCTACAATTTCTAGCATACTATACTCTACTTTTATTATCAGACTCTCCATACTAGGATGTAAGCTCTTTGAGGGCAGGGAATCTTTGTTCACTGATAAAGAGCCTAACAATATCTGGTACACGCAGCCATTCAGCAAATATTTGTTGAATAAATGGATGGATGGATGGATGGATGGATGGATGGATGGATGGATGGATGGATGGATTTTCCTAAGGATGCTTTTGGCAATTTCCTTACATATTGCTTTTACTATTTTCCTGCTGTTTTTCAAACTGGGAATGCACTCTCCCAACCCAACCAATCAGCCCTGTTCATCTCTCAAATGCCAGCTCCAATGCCACTCCTGAAGTATGGCCTTGTGGTTAAGAGCCACCATTGCAGGGTTCAAATTCCCACTCCTCTGCTTCTTCACTATGTAAGCTTCAGTTTACATACCTAATGGGATTACCACAAAGACAAAATAACATAATATACAAAACATGTTTAATTAACACATTCCCCCTGATGTTTCCAGTTAGGTACCATCTTTTCCTCCTTTAAACACGCATGTTACATTGAGTCTCTCTTAGGAACTCTTCACATTTTCCTTTGTATCCTACCTAGCTATTCTTGTGCATGTAGTATTTTCCTTGACAGAAGGCTCCTTCTGACATAATGCTTTTTAAAATACATATTCTTAAACACCCTCTTTGAGTATTTTTATGTGCAGCATTTTAACAAAGAAACATCAAAGCACAGGAGTGAATGTGCTGGGAAGAAGGAGTGGGGGAGAGATTACTATTCTGAGGATGAATGAAACATTGTCTGGGAGGGCTTGGAGGATAGGATGCAGAAATACACAATCAAAAAAACAGTCACCCAATACAGCGTTTCATGTCATGAGCTGCAACTTCATAGAAGTCTTCAGAGCCCATGCATAGGAATCATCCATCTTCTGTGAATCAGAAGCCCCCAGTTCAAAGGAAGCTGGTGAAGAAGGAAGAGTCAGCCCCAGACCCGAGGCAGCAAAGAGTTGGCTTCTGAAGAAAAGGACCTGCCCCTTTCTGTTACAGGAATCTCCTACAAAGTCATTTGTGATAAACACTGGTGTGTTTCTGCAATCTGGCTTTAATCCCTTCAAAGGTTCCTGAATGGGGGCAATTAACAGAGATGGGGAAGCCAAGAAAATGCACTGTGAGTATAAACAGCTTGACAGGACATTTATACAGAGAATTCAGAACAGAGTCCTCATTCCCCAGCATGGTACAGGCCAGAAGGGAGAGTTTTAGAGCAAGAGACACTCATCTTTAGTGTTCTTTCTAGGAAGTGTTCTTCTGACAGGTATGAAGGGTTTTGGTTGAGTTTCAGAAAAAGGATGGGTGACTAACTGGGATCACAGGGTAGCAGTGCACTGAGGAACCTAACCACTGTCCTCACTCAGGACCACTGAAGCTCTTTTATAGGAAACAGAAGGGAAGAAATCATAACTTTTTTTCCCCAACTTCATTGAGATGTAACTGAAAAACCCTGGCCCCTGGTAGCCACCATTCTACTCTCTACTTCTATGAATTTGACTATTTAAATTTCACATATGAGTGAGATTATGTAATATCTGTTTTACTGCATCTGGTTTATTTCACTTAGTGTAAGATCCTCTAGGTTCATCCATGTTGTTACAAATGATAGTATTTTCTTCTTTTAAAGGTTAAGTGATATTCCATTATGTACACGTAGACACACACACTCCACATCACATTTTCTTTATCTATTAATTGACAGATATTTAGGTTGCTTCCACATCTTCGCTGTTGTGAACAATGCTACAATGAACATGAAAGGACAGATTAGTCATCCAGGAAATGTAAACCAAAATCACAATGAGGGTCGGGGGTGGTGGCTCACACCTGTAATCCCAGCACTTTGGGAGGCTGAGACAGGGGAATCACTTGAGGCCATGAGATCAAGACCAGCCTGGCCAATATGGTGAAACCCTGTCTCTACTAAAAATAAAAAAATGTATACAAAAATTAGCCGGGCATGGTGGTGCACACCTGTAGTCCCAGCTACTCAGGTGGCTGAAGCACAAGAATTGCTTGAATCCGGAAGACAGAGGCTTCAGTGAGCCTAGATTGTGCCACTGCACTCTACCCTGGGTGACAGATCAAGACTCCATCTCCAAACATGTGCACACACACACGCACACACACACATGCACACAATGAGGTATCACTTCACAACTGTTAGAATGACTATTTCTAACAGAAAGATGAAAGATAACAAGTGTCGGTGAGGATGTAGAGAAAAGGGAGCCCTTGTACACTGTTGATGGGAATGTACATTGATATGATCTAACCTTTGAAAGCTGAACGAGCCAACCTGACTTCACTGGCTGATGCGTGGTCAGAATTCAATGATTATGGATCTAATCCTCAATTTTCTCCTTTCTGTGTGCCAGGTAGGCAGAATCGTCTGTCCTAGAAAAGGTTTATAAAGGTCTCAGGGTACATACGTAAGAGTTTATGCCTCACAGGCAGGCTGACTTGAGATAGAACCACAGATCTGCTGTCTACCGACTGTTAGACCTGGCAAGCACCTGGCCTTGTTAAGGCTTACTTTCTCTTTCTGTGAAATGGGAATAAAGTTACTATGCATGTCGCTGTGATTATCTTTAGGAATAATAAAGAAATAAGCACAATTTCAGACTGCCAAATACCCTCAGTGATGTTTAGCTCTTATGATAATTATTAAAACATTAAATCTACATTCTGTGGAGGAAGAGGAAGGGGCTCTCATGTCAGAGAAGGGAGAGGAATTGGTTTTCAGAATCCAGGTAGAATGAGTGTCTTGAAGCCACATATCTAACTTTGCTTTTCAAAAAGAATATTAGAACTTTTCAGGGGCGATAGATCTGTTCACTATATGGACTGTAGTAATGGTTTCAGAGTTGTATACATATGTCAAAACTTAGCAAATTATGTGCTATTTTACTTTATTTTATTTTATTTTATTTTATTTTATTTTATTTTATTTTATGGAGACAAAGTCTCTCTCTGTTGCCCAGGCTGGAGTATAATGGCACAATCACAGCTCACTGCAGGCTTGACCTCACAGATCCAAACAATCCTCCTACCTCATCCTCCCCAGTAGCTGGGCCCATAGGTGTGCACTAACATGCCTGGCTAATTTTTAAAATTTTTGTAGAGACAGGGTTTTCCTTTGTTACCCAGGCTGGTCTTGAACTCCTGGGCTTAAATTATCCCCCCATCTTGGCCTCCCAAGGTGCCTGGATTACATGTGTAAGCCAACATGCCTGGCCAAAACTTGTCAAATTATAGACTTTAAATGTGTGCAATTTATTTTATTTTGGCTTAACAGCTTAAATAAAGCTGTTTTAAGAATTATCTTTTAGAACAGCAAGGAAACGGAGACCATAATGATATTGATTTTCAGGCAGGTGATTACAAGTGGCTAAGCACATGAATAAATGAACACTCACATATGAAGCAATACTGATCACACATGACCATTCCTTACAATTTTCTTAATATCTCTCCTTTCTCTTCCCCTTCATCTACCCAGAGCCTTCCACATGTAAGCCCCAGATCAAGTCCCACCTCCTCCTCAAAAGCCTTCACTGACACCTCATCGCAATTGTACCTGTCTGTCTTAACACATATACATTGTAATTTCTCAAATAATGCCTCCAGACTTCTGATGAGCTCCTGTTCTATTATTTAGATTATTTAACTTGTCATGTGTTTGCGGTGATGTTAAGCTTTTGAAAAAAATAGGAGACACTTATTTTGTGATTGAGCACATAGGACTTGATAAATACGTTCCCACTGAATAACAAAATTTAGAGTTCTATGTCCTAAACTTGACTCTCATCACCACAAACTTCAAGGGATGATCCCCAACATCCTTTCTATTAAATTTCTATTAAGTTTATATTCTGTTGGATAGAAATTTTGATGGTATCAAAGACTCCTTGATATGAGCAGGCCATCAGCTGAGCCTTCACTGTTTATCACTTGTTTTCATATGAAGATTTTATTTTAATTGTATTTGTTGTATTTGTTCATAATGGCTTTTCATCCACAACTGCACAACTAAAGGGTTTGACTTGAGAAACCCGAAAGCCTATTTTGAAAGCAGCAGAGTTTAAAATACTTCTTCCAGTTCCTTCCACATTTGAACAGAATAGTTCTAAGTCCCAGCCAAGCTTGAACCCTGAAACACAGGGTGCCTGGGAAAAGCTACCCAACACCATCGAGGTGGCCGCCCTGATCCTATTCCATTATCCTAAGCCCTTTCGTTTTCTGTTTGTTTATGTTTTGCTCCCCTGGAAGTCTAATGGAGTCAGATATCACATCTCCCAGAAAAGGAATGACATTTATAACCCCCTTCTGCTCGTGCAAAAGGAGGGGTTATCTTGAGATTTTGCCCATCAGCGCTCTCCAGAATCTCAGGCAGCTTCTTAGCCTGGTGTGCTCGGAGTTAGCTCCAAGCCTGGAGGTTTAGCATCCAGGGAGCCTCAGACCTGATCATAAGGCCCACAGTTGAGAGTTAGCAGGACAGCCCTAAGTATCCTCTTCCTGTTTCAGAGGGTTGCTGGCAAGTTTCTGAAAATCTGCAGCTTTTTTATGTCTTTAATGCTGGGCTCTTTGCCATCATTCATTTCAGGACTAGAGGTAGCCCTGTTTAATATTAGGCTGCTCTGCCCACCCCCACCACCATCCGAATAAGAAAGGATGGACTCCATCATGTTTAGTGCCTGCCAAGGTAGTGGTGTCACTGGGGATGGTCACAGGGATGCACCCTGGGGAAGGAGCCAGCAAGGTTTTGCTTTTCTGGTGTCAGAGGGAAGACAGACAGCAGTTTTTTGGGTAGGAACTGAAAAAAAAAAAAACAAAAAAACAAAAACAAAAACAGGAATATTTAGGAGGGCATGCTCTTTTTCCAAAATAGTCTTTGTGGCTTTGTTTTTCTATTAAATAATTATTCTTGCTGAATGAATTATTTACATTAGCATTTCTTAAACTGGGTTCCATTGTGTCAATAGGTATTTCTTTAAAACAAAGATGTAGACAGATAGTTCCATGATCAAAACTGTTCAGGAAATAAAGGTCTGGAGAGCAAGAGCTCTAAGGACTAGCTATAGGGATTGATGAAAGCTCACAGTGGTCATAAGGGAGGTGGCACTGGAGCCTGGCTTGATTCAGACCAGGCAGAGAGAAGGTTCCAGGCAAAGGGGACCAATAAACGGCAAACTGAAAACGCTCAGGGAGAGATGAGACCCCTCTGGCTCGGAGAGTTTAGTGCAGCCTAATTTTTATTTATGTAATTCCAAGAAAATTCCCTCTCTTCTCATTGCTTTCCGGGGAGACGCAGCCAGCAGCCTCCTTGGGGTAGACACTGTCATTTGCCTCTCCAAAGCTCATACTTGCATGTGCACACACACTTCTCCGTTGCAAGTAGAGCCTTAGTGTTTGTCTAGGCGTCCCTCCCTCAGGTGGCAGGGGGGCGGGAAAAAACCCTCCCTCTGCTCCCAAAAGGTGGTATTGGTTAGTCTAAGCCAAGTATATTAATTCCTCTACCTTTGCCATAGATTGATTTGGGCATGGTTACATAACCCAGCCTTAACAAATGGAACCTGCGGGATAATCTTGGGAATTCTGGAAGAGTTTTGCTTCATAATAAGTAAAGACAGACACCTGGGAGGAAATGAAGTTTTCTTTGTTGGGTGTAGAATTTCTGGTTGTCATCTAGCAATTTGGCAGTGGACAGTGGGAGAAAGGGCTGTAGACATTCTGAGAATGGCAGAACAGAAGGATATAAAACACCTGGGCCTTTGATGACATAGTCACTCAGTCTAACCATGGAACCACTCCATCTCTGGACTTGCTATTAAGTGAGAGCATAAACTCCTCTCTGCTTAGGCCACTTTTCATTGAGCCTTCGGCTCCTTGCAACTAGATATTTCATGAGCAGAGTTTCTCCCTTGACAGAACACATCTAACAACTTAACCATCATGCTGCCTACCCATTCCTTGGATAGACTCTTCAATTAGCCCCTTTGGAGTGTAGAGTTTAGCCTTTCAGGCTGCCTCTGGCCAATGCCTTCCTCTGCTTTTCCCCTGTCCTCTCCTTTGTCCATGTCCTGGTTCCCAGATACATTTACAGAAGATCCCATATTTCTCAACTGTAATAACAGGAAAAGTATCTCATCTCATATGTATATTTTGAGAATTAAATGAGATGATGATGAAAAGAGAATAACACAGTGTCTGGCATGCAGTAAGTGGTCTACAAATTATAGTTTTAACAATGATAATGATAATACTTTTTAATTAAAGTTAATAACTACTTTGGATTGACCAAGCTTACCTAATTCAGATTGAGTCATTCAAATTTCAGTGGGGTATTGTTGTTGTTACCAAATATAGCAGCAAGAAAAAGCAATGGTATGTAACATTGGTACATTGCCTTATAATCGGATATTTTACTAAGCATATTTACATGTTTACCTTGTTTACTCCTAAAATAATATATATATAATATACATACATACATACATCGATATATACACACACACACACACACACACACATATATATATATATCCTTTTTTTTTTGAGACCGAGTCTCGCACTGTCACCCAGGCTGGAGTGCAGTGATACCATCTAGGCTCACTGCAACCTCTGCCTCCTGGGTTCAAGAGATCCTCCTCCCTCAGCCTCCTGAGTAGCTGGGACTGCAGGCGCCTGCCACCACACTGGGCTAATTTTTTTTGTATTTTTAGTATAGATGAGGTTTCACTACGTTGACCAGGCTGGTCTCAAACTCCTGACCTCATGATCCACCTGCCTCAGCCTTCCAAAGTGCTAGGATTACAGGTGTGAGCCACTGTGCCAGGTCAAGAATCTTTTAAATGTCAGTGTCATTTCCATTTAACTGAAGCTACTGAAGTTAAAAGGGCCTAACTAAGTGCCTCAGCTCAAATACCCGGTGATTGGAATTCAAATCTTAACAGACTCCAAAATACATGTTATCTCTATCATATAGCCTCTCTCATTCACATGCATACAGCTCACTGCAGTTGACTGCTCTCTGCTTCTAAAGTTTTGTGGCTGGCCTCTGTGACTACCTAGATTGGTTAGTTTCTCTCCATTTAATAACTTTCATGTTAATATCCCTTGAAAATGTTCATGGTTCTGAGAGTAGCACAGGGCAGAGGAGAAGAGAAGAATGGCGAACAGACCAGTGTTCTAGCATCCTCTATGAAAGGCTGGGTTTGCTGCTGCAATTTGTATAAGCAGCTTCTGTTTTTGGCAATAAGTTGAGTATTCACACTACTTCTTAGCCTTTCTTTGTTTACCCAGGGGGTAAGACTCTGTGATAAGGAGTCGCTAATGAGGTTTATGTGACTAGGAGTGAACATGTGCTGTGAAAACTGTTTACCATTTACTGAGTGTCCGCAAGGTCCACTGGATGGCTGTCAAGAGGTGCTCATTCAGAGAAACAGAGAGAGAGAGAGAGAGAGAGAGAGAGAGAAGGATTTCCTGTTTAGGGAAAGTGTGGGTGAGTTAGAAACTAGAGAAAAAAATCTTTTGGAATTCAATACCAAAGAAACAGCAGAGTTTAATGGCTGGCTTAATGGCTTGGGAATGTTTATCAATGTCAGTTCTTACTGGTGTTCTTTTATATGACTGTCTAAATTGTTCTCTCCCAATAACAACCCATGCTTTTAGGAAATTTTTTGTTCTCTTTCTTCTTTTCAGCATCTGCCACAGTCAACCCAAAACAGGTACTTAAACATGAAGAGTTTGGTTTCTTTGGGTATTCTGTTGCATTTCACGGTATTTGAACAGGGGCTTGAGGTAATCACTGGTCAGGGATCTTTAGAATGAGTGACTATAATTCTGAACGGGAGGTTGAACTGAATTATAAAAGGTCTCTCAAACTTTTGCACTTTCTTCTCCTGATTGGGTACTAGTCTTTTCCATGATCTTCAGGGGATGGAGAAGGAAGAGATGAAAGCAGGAAGTAGTTTTGCATCCCACCACTAGAGTTGTTTCTGATGCTAGAGTTTCAATCAGATCCTTGACATTGAAGCATACCTGATACGGTTTGGATCTGTGTCCCCACCAAAATCTCATGTGAAATTGTAATCCCCAGTGTTGGAGGTGGGGCCTAGTGGGAGATGATTGGATAATAGGGGCAGTTTGTCATGGTTTAACATCATCCCCTTTGGTGTTGTCATGGTGAGAGTGACTTATCATGAGATCTGGTTGTTTAAAAGTGTGTAGCATCTCCCCCAACTCTGTCTTCCTCCTGTTATGGCCATGTGAAGACATGCCTGCTTCCCCTTCACCTTCTGACATGATTGTAAGTTTCCTGAGGCCTCCTTAGCCATGCTTCCTGTACAGCCTGCAGAACCATGAGCCAATTAAACCTCTTTTCTTTATAAATTATCCAGTCTCAGGTATTTGTTTACAGCAGTGTGAGAACAGACTAATGCAGAAAATTGGTACCAGATGTATGGTATTGATATAAAGGTACCCAAAAATGTGGAAACAACTTTGGAACTGGATAATGATGCAACAGTTTGGAGGGCTCAGAAGAATATAGGAAGATGAGCGAAAGTTTGAAACTTCCTAGAGACTTGTTGAATGGCTGTGACCGAAATACTGATAGTGATATGGACAGTGAAATCCAGGCTAAGGAGGTCATAGATGGAAATGATGAACTTATTGGGAACTGGAGTAAAAGTCACTCTTGTTATGTGTCAGCAAAGAGACTGGCAGCATTGTGCCCCTGCTCTAGGGATCTGTGGAACTTTGAACTTGAAAGTTGATTTAGGGTATCTGGCAGAAGAAATTTCTAAACATCAAAGTGTTCAAGATGTTACCTGGCTGCTTCTGAAAGCCTGTGCTCATGTGCTTGAGCAAATAAATGACTTGAAGTTATCTTTCAAAGGAAAGCAGAGCACACAAGTTTGGAAAACTTGTAGCCTGGCCATGTGGTAGAAAAGGAAAATCCATTTTCAGGGTTGGAATTCAAGCAGGCTGCAGAAATTTGCATAAGTAAAGAGGAGTCAATTTCTAATAGCCAAGAGAATGGGAAAAAAGGCCTCAGAGGGATTTCAGAGATGTCCTAGGCAACTCTCCACCATCACAGGCCTTGAGGCCTAGGAGGAAACACAGGCCTTGAGGCCTAGGAGGTTTTGTGGGTCAGGCCTAGGGCCCTTCTGCTTTGTGCAGCATTGGGACATGGCACTCTGCATCTTGGCAGCTCTAGCACTAACCTTGGCTCAAAGGGCCCCAGATACAGCTTGAAGTGCTGTTCCAGATGGTGCAAACCATAAGCCTTGACAGCTTCCATGTGGTGTTAAGCCTGCAGGTGCCCAGAGTGCAAGGGTTGAGGTTTGGGAGCCCCCATCTACATTGTAGAAGATGTGTAAAAAAATGAGGATGTCCAGGCAGAAGCCTGCTGCAGGGATGGAGCCCTCATGGAGAACTTGTATTAGGGCAGTGTGGAGGTGAAATGTGGGGTTGGAGCCCTCACACAGAATCCCCACTGGGGCACTATCTAGTGGAACTGTGAGAAGAGGGACATCATCCTCCAGACCCTAGAATGATAGATCCAGCAACAGCTTGCACTATGCACTTGGAAAAGCTGCAGGCACTCAGTGCCAGCCTGTGAAAGCAGCCAAAAGAGCTGTACCCTGCAAAGCCTCAGAGGAAAAGCTGCCTGAGGCCTTGGGAGCCCACCCTTTTCACCAGTGTGCCTTGGATGTGAGCCATGGAGAAAAACTAAATTATTTTAGAGTTTTAATATTTAATGACTGCCCTGCTGGGTTTCGGACTTGCACGAGACCTGTAGCCCCTTTCTTCTGGCCATTTTCTTTCTTTTTGTAACAGGAGTATCTACTCAATGCCTATACCCCCATTCTGTCTTACAAGTAACTAACTTGTGTTGATTTTACAGGCTCATAGGTTCATAGACAAGGCTTATATACCCTTATCTCAGATGAGACTTTGGAGGGTGGACTTTTCAGTTGATGCTGGAATGAGTTAAGACTTTGGGTGAATGCTGAGGTCTGTTCCAAGATGGCTGAATAGGAACAGCTCTGGTCTGCAGCTCCCAGAGTGATTGACACAGAAGATAGGTGATTTCTGCATTTCCACCTGAGGTACCCAGTTCATCTCAATGGGACTGGTTGGAGAGTGGGTGCAGCCCATGGAAAGTGAGCCAAAGCAGGGCAAAGCATTGCCTCACCCAGGAAGCACAAGGGGTTGCGAGATTTCCCTTTACTAGCCAAGGGAAGCTGTGACAGATTGTACCTGGAAAAACAGGACACTCCTGTCCAAATTTTTTTCCCAAGGTCTTAGCAACCAGCAGACAAGGAGATTCTCCACTGTGCCTAGTTTGCCAGGTCCCATGCCCATGGAGCCTTGCTCACTGCTAGTAAAGCAGTCTGAGACCGAACTGCAAGGTGGCAGCCTGGCTGGGGGAGGGGCATCCACCATTGCTGAGACTTGAGTAGGTAAACAAAGCAGTCATGAAGCTCGAACTGGATGGAGCCCACTGCAGCTCAGCAAGGCCTATTGCCTCTATAGACTCCACCTCTGTGGGCAGGGCGTAGCTGAACAAAAGGGTGCAGACAACTTTTGCAGACTTAAATGTCCCTGTGTGACAGTTCTGAAGAGAGCAGTGGTTCTCCCATCACAGTGTTTGAGCTCTGAGAATGGACAGACCACCTCCTCAAGTGGGTCCCTGACCCCCGTGTAGCCTAACTGGGAGATATCTCCCAGTAGGGGCCGACAGACACCTCATATAGGTGGGTGCTCCTCTGGGATGACGCTTCCAGAGGAAGGATCAGGCAGCAATATTTTCTCTTCTATAATATTTGCTGTTCTGCAGCCTCCACTGGTGATACCCAAGCAAACAGGTCTGGAGTGGATCTTCAGCAAACTCCAACAGAACTGCAGCTGAGGGATCTGACTGTTAGAAGGAAAACTAACAGAAAGGAATAGCATCAACATCAAAAAAGGACATCTACACCAAAACCCCATCTGTAGGTCACAAACATCAAAGACCAAAGGTAGATAAAACCACAAAGATGGGGAGAAACCAGAGCAGAAATGCTGAAAATTCTAAAAACCAGAGTGTTTCTTCTCCTCCAAAGGATCACAGCTCCTCGTTAACAGAGGAACAAAGTTTGATGGAGAATGAGTTTGATGAGTTAATAGAAGTAGGCTTCAGAAGATTGGTAATAACAAACTTCTCTGAGCTAAAGGAGGATATTTGAACCCATCGCAAGGAAGCTAAAAACCTTAAAAAAAGGTTAGACGAATGGCTAACTAGAATAAACAGTGTAGAAAAGACCTTAAATGACCTGATGAAGCTGAAAACTGTGGCGTGAGAACTTCTTAATGCATGCACAAGCTTCAATAGCCGATTCGATCATGTGGAAGAAACAGTATCAGTGATTGAAGATCAAATTAATGAAATAAAGTGAGAAGACAACTTTAGAGAAAAAAGAGTAAAAAGAAACAAACAAAGTTGACAAGAAATATGGGACTATGTGAAAAGGTCAAATCTACATTTGATTGATGTACCTGAAAGTAATGGGGGGAATGGAACCAAGTTGGAAAACACTCTTCAGGATATTACCCAGGAGAACTTCCCCAACCTAGCAAGGCAGGTGAACATTCAAATTCAGGAAATACAGAGAACACCACAAAGATACTCCTTGAGAAGAGCAACCCCAAGACACATAATTGTCAGATTCACCAAGGCTAAAATGAAAGAAAAAATTTTAAGGGCAGTCAGAGAGAAAGGTCGGGTTACCCACAAAGGGAAGCCCATCAGACTAAGAGCAGATCTCTCAGCAAAAACTCTTCAAGCCAGAAGAGAGTGGGGGCCAATATTCAACATTCTTAAAGAAAAGAATTTTCAACCCAGAATTTCACATCCTGCCAAACTAAGCTTCATAAGTGAAGGAGAAACAAAATCCTTTCCAGACAAGCAAATGCTGAGAGATTTTGTCACCACCAGGCCTGCCTTACAAGAGTTCCTGAAGGAAATACTAAACATGGAGAGAAACAACCAGTACCAGCCACTAGAAAAACATGCCAAATTGTAAAGACCAATGATGCTAGGAAGAAACTGCATCAACTAAAGAGCAAAATAACCAGCTAACATTGTAATAACAGGATCAAATTCACACATAACGATATTAACTTTAAATGTAAATGGACTAAATGCCCCAATTAAAAGACACAGACTGGCAAATTGGATAGAGTCAAGACCCATCAGTGTGCTGTATTCAGGAGACCCATCTCACGTGCAAAGATGTACATAGGCACAAAATAAAGAGATGGAGGAAGATCTACCAAGCAAATGGAAAGCGAAGAAAAGCAGG
>NW_012108275.1:806744-813026 GCF_000951045.1 Mandrillus leucophaeus | reverse complement strand
CTGGGAAAACTGGCTAGCCATATGTAGAAAGTTGAAACTGGATCCCTTCCTTACACCTTATATACAAAAATTAATTCAAGATGGATTAAAGACTTAAATGTTAGACCTAAAACCATAAAAACTGTAGATGAAAACCTAGGCAATACCATTCAGGACATAGGCATGCGAAGGACTTGATGAGTAAAACACCAAAAGCAATGGCAAGAAAAGCCAAAATACACAAATGAGATCTATTGAAACTAAAGAGCTTCTGCATGGCAAAAGAAACTATCATCAGAGTGAACAGGCCCCCTACAGAATGGGAGAAAATTTTTGCAATATACCCATCTGACAAAGGGCTAATATTCAGAATCTACAAAGAACTTAAACAAATTTACAAGAAAAAAAAACAAACAACCCCATCAAAAAGTGGGCAAAGGATATGAGCAGACACTTCTCAAAAGAAGACATTTATGCAGCCAACAGACACATGAAAAAATGCTCATCATCACTGGTCATTAGAGAAATTCAAATCAAAACCACAATGAGATACCATCTCATGCCAGTTAGAATGGTGATTATTAAAAGTCAGGAAACAACAGATGCTGGAGAGGATGTGGAGAAATAGGAAGGCTTTTACAGTATTGGTAGGAGTGTAAATTAAGTCAACCATTGAGAAGACAGTGTGGCAATTCCTCAAGGATCTAGAACTTAAAATGTCATTTGACCCAGCAATCTCATTACTGGGTATATACCCAAAGGATTATAAAACGTGCTACTATAAAGACACATAAACACATGTTTATTGCAGCACTATTCACAATAGCAAAGACTTGGAACCAACCCAAATGTCCATCAATGATAGAATGGATTAAGAGAATGTGGTGCATAGACACCATGGAATACTATGCATCCATAAAAAAAGGATGAGTTCATGTCCTTTGCAGGGACATGGATGCAGCTGGAAACCATCATTTTCAGCAAACTATCACAAGGACCGAAAACCAAACACCACATGTTCTCACTCATAGGTGGGAATTGAACAATGAGAACACTTGGACACAGGGCAGGGAACATCACACACCAGGGCCTGTTGGGGATTGGGGTGCTGGAGGAGGGATAGCATTAGGAGAAATACCTAATGTAAATGACGAATTGATGAGTGCAGCAAACCAACATGACACAAGTATACCTATGTATCATACCTGCACGTTGTGCACATGTACCCTAGAACTTAAAGTACAATTTAAAAAAAAAAAAAAAGACTTTGGGGGAATGTTGAAAAGGCATGATTGTATTTTGCAATGTGAGAAGGACATGAGATTTGGAAGGGCCCGGGGCAAAATGATATGGTTTGGCCCTGTGTCCCCACACAAATCTCATGACTAATTATAATCCCCTATGTTGGAGGTGGGGCCTGGTGGGAGGTGATTGAATCATGGGGGTGATTACTCTTGGTTTAACACCACCCCACTTGGAATTGTCATGGCAAGAGTGAGTTATTGCAAGATCTGGCTGTTCAGAAGTGTGTAGCACCTCTGCCAGTCTGTCTTCCTCCTGCTCTGGCCATGTGAAAATATGCCTGCTTCCCCTTCACTTTCTGCCATGATTGTAATTTTCCTGAGGCCTCCTCAGCCATACTTCCTATACAGTCTGCAGAGCTGTGAGCCAATTAAACCTCTTCTCTTTATAAATTACCCAGTCTCAGGTTTTCTTAAAGCAGTGTGAGAACAGGCTCAATACCTTAGAAACATATAGTGAAAACACCTCTCATAAAGTGTTTGTGGATTGAGGGAACTTTAAGAATGTGAATTAGCAAAATTATTCAAAAACTGGGGGGACTACGAATCTGTGAGTTTTTTATTCTTTAGCACATTAGAATGACCCTTTGTTGTGCTGTGTATTTTTTTCTCCTTCAACTAGATATGCTCTTTGAGGATCAAATACAATGTTGGCGAATAATGTTGTATAAATTTTTAGCAAAGAAATTATTGCTAGATACCCAATGGGAGGTACATACTAGAGAGAGCATGTAGGTGATGAGGGCAGTCCTTACCAATGAGGAAGGCAGACTTAGCACAGTCAAAATGAGTAATAAGAGGCTGAGAATTTTTTAAGGAGCTTAGAAGATTCTATTGGGGATTTGTATTAAAGATATCAGATTAAACATATGCCTCAATGTTTACTGCCTCCCTAAATTCCACTGAAATAATAGTAAAAGGATGAAAAAAGGCATAAACATACAAAAATAAAGAATTTTCAAGAGGAGATAACAGCAACAAAATTTTGGAAGTTGGAAAACCACATGGATGAATAGTTACTGATTATAGACCCAAGAAAGCTAAATTTTAAATGGGAGGAGTGGAGACACAATTTACGATAAAGAATTCACAAAAATCTAGAAAATTTGAGGCATCAGGCACTTCTAGAAGTTGGGAGAGAGTAGAGCTAAAACAAGCAGTATTTATTGAAAGCCTGTTTAAGAAGCAGTTAGACCACTCATATCCCTTCTCTTATCCCATAGAGCCAGGTGACAGTCTCTCTCTCATCCTAAAGAAGACAGAGGGTTGGTCTTTGAAAAGGTAAATCATAGTCTCTGGACTAGAGAACATCAGTTACAGCTGTGGATGGAGATAATGTGATATAAAAATAATGGGATAAAATGAATGTTTACTGAATGTTGAAACTGAACCAGTCTTCCCCCCCACTTGGTTCTCAAAACATTGAAAATCAGACTTATATCCTACATGCAAAACACTAGTAAAGGTTTCTCTGTAGACTCTGATCATTTCCCAAGAAAAGACCTAACATTCTTAGGGTTCCCCCAGAAAATAGTCTATCCAGCTCACCCCACCATGAAGTTCACAGTCTATGGCCCCACTGGCCAGAGTTTCCAATCTGTGTTCCAGTGTCCCACTGTCAAAGATGAGCATACAGTGAAATAGACATAGTAAGGGAATGCCTCGATATAAAAAAATTAGAGACAAAGCAAGTTAGAGGAAACAGAGACTGTGAAAGGAGAAGAAACACTAGGGGTTAGGGGGAACTACTATTATCAGAAAAGAAGAAATTGCAACCATGAAATGGGTAGAAAACTATTAACATAAAGAATACTCAGAGCAAAGAAGAGGTCTTAGAAATTAGAAATAAGATCTCAGAAATTTAGAAAGACTGAAAAGAAAGATACAGAAAGAACAAGAGACATAGGAGAGAATAGATAAGAAAATACCAGAGGACAACTCCAAGAGCTTCAACATCTGAATAAAAGGAGTTCTGGAGAAGATGTTGTCATCCACAAAATAATTGAAGAGGATGTCCCAAAACTGAATGAAGTACAGAGTTTCCAGGGTGAAAGGCAATCATTGTGAAATTTCAGAATACATGTCTAGAAGACATTGTTAGTACCTTGACTAGGTCCCCTTTACCAAGCCAATGCATGCAACTGCTCTGTGTGTTGGCTGCTAATAACTTACAGACCTCTTCTCTGGAGAATTGCCTTCAGCAAAGCAGAAGCTGTGTCATCTAGGAGGTTCCACCCACCACTCAACTCCTACACACGAGAACTAACAACCAATGACTAACTGACCTGAAGGTTCAAAAGGCCCCTGTCTCAAAAGGGTGAACAATTCTGTGGTTCAACTCTTGCTCCAGGGCATCCCACTGGATCAGATGGGAGCTCCAGTGAAGACCGCATCCTTAGCTCGTTCCCTAGACCTAGGGTGCTTCCTTAGCTTATCTGCTCTCCCAAGATTAATGCCTCAATTAATCACATGCACTCAAATTTCTGTCTCAGTCTATTTCTAGAAAACCCAACCTAAGGCAAAAGGAGAGAAAAGATGCTAAAAGCTTCCAAACAGAAAAACAGGTTTTATACAAAGGATTAAGAATCAGAATGGCATCAGCCTTCTCAACACTGGAAGCTAGGAAGGCATGGGAGCAATTCCTTAAAAATTCTGAAGAAAAATAATTTTCAACATAGGATTCTATGTTGAACATCCGAGATAAATGGAATCTCCCTTGGGTAAATCAAAGACATTTTCAGAATCCAAGTTCTCAAAAAACTTACCTCCTATGTACTTCCTTCTCAAAGTTACTTCATCAAAACAAAGGAGTAAACCAAGAAAGAGGCAGATATATGTCAACTGAAAAATCACGAGATTCATAAATTTGGAAAGGAGAGCTTTATTTCTCATAAAGGGTTGCAGCCTAGAGGCTGGCCATCCCACAGGCTGGGAAGCATAGCCTCTGGAAGAAGCTTCTCCAAAAACAAGCACTTGGAGGAAAGGAGGGAAGGATGAGACAGGAATTTATGCTGAATGGGTTGGCTAAGTATACATATTCAACAGGTTATTGGAAGAGCTTTGAACATTTACGAAGGGAAGGCACACACATGTGTAGAAGAATAACATGTATGTAACATGCATCCATGTTCAAATGGGGGTGGAGACTTAATATTTAAATGTATTACAATGAAGTCCTATACATCAAAAGGTGAAGCAGGGGGTGCAAAGGCCTTCATTGTGCAGCCCTCCATAGACTGGCCAGAACAACCCCATGGTCAGTGGTTTCTTACTAGGAAGGAATGCTGGTCACTTGCTGTGTCGAAACTACAAAAGGGAGGGGCAGCATCAGGTGGCTGGTTAAAATCAGAGGAAATTTCTTTTCAATCCTTAGGGAAGAAAGCCTAATGGCAGTTAGTGAAGGAGGAGGTATAATGAGGTATGTACCACTTCCCATCCTGTCATGGCTGGGAATTCAGTTTTTAAAGGTTTCTCTGGAGTCCTCTTGGCCAAGAGGGGGAGTTCATTCAGTTGGTTGGGGGACTTGGGATTTTATTTTTATTTCTCACATAGAATGCATGAAATAAAAGATCTAACAGAAGGGAAATGTGACACCTTTTCAAGCATAAGCAATTAAGAGAATTATTTCATGTATGTAAAAGTACTGAGAGTTACACAAGTGGGGGAGACCTTAGGAATATAGTAGAGATAATTGCATAGAAAACTGGGCAAATGGGCTGGGCACACTGGCTCATGCCTGTAATCCCAGCACTTTGGGAGGCTGAGGCAGGTAGATCACTTGAGGCCAGGAGTTCAAGACCAGCCAGGCCAACATAGGGAAACCCCATCTCTACTAAAAACACAAAAATTAGCCAGATATGGCAGCACGCACCTGTAATCTCAGCTACTTAGAAGACTGAGGAAGGAGAATCACTTGAACCCAGGAAGTAGAGATTGCAGTGAGGTGAGATCACACTACTGTACTCCAACCTGGGCAACAGAGAGAGACTCTGTCTTTAAAAAAAAAAAAAAAAAGACAATTATTTATTAAATTCAAGGAAAACAAAATTTTGCTAGGAAAGTAATATACAGGGGGTGCACCCAAGATGGCCGAATAGGAACAGCTTCAGCCTCCAGCGCCTCCAGCTCCCAGCATGAGCGACACAGAAGACGGGTGAATTCTGCATTTTCAACTGAGGTACCAGGTTCATCTCACTGGGGCATGTCGGACAGTTGGCGCTGGTCTGCAGGTGCAGCCCGACCAGCAAGAGCTGAAGTAGGGTGAGGCATCGCCTCACCTGGGAAATGTAAGGGGGAAGGGAATCCCTTTTCCTAGCCAAAGGAAATTGAGACACACAACACCTGGAAAATCAAGTCACTCCCACCCTAATACTGCACTTTAACAAGGGTCTTAGCAAACGGCACACCAGGAGATTATATCCCACACCTGGCCCAGAGGGTCCCACGCCCAGGGAGCCTCCCTCATTGCTAGCACAGCAGTCTGAAATCTAACTGCAAGGCGGTAGGTAGCAAGGCTGGGGGAGGGACGTCTGCCATTGCTGAGGCTTAAGTAGGTAAACAAAGCTGCCAGGAAGCTCCAATTGGGTGGAGCCCACCACAGCTTAAGGAGGCCAGCCTGCCTCTGTAGACTCCTCCTCTGGGGACAGGGCGTAGCTAAACAAAAAGCAGCAGAAACCTCGGCAGAGGTAAATGCCCCTGTCTGACAGCTTTGAAGAGAGCAGTGGATCTCCCAGCACGGAGGTTGAGATCTGAGAACGGACAGACTGTCTGCTCAAGTGGGTCCCTGACCCTTGAGTAGCCTAACTGGGAGACATCCCCCACTACGTGCAGACCGACACTTCACACCTCACACAGTGGGGTACACCCCTGAGACAAAGCTTCCAGAGCAAGAATCAGACAACAACACTCGCTGTTCAGCAATATTCTATCTTCTGCAGCCTCTGCTGCTGATACCCAGGCAAACAGGGTCTGGAGTGGACCTCAAGCAAACTCCAACAGACCT
>NW_012108275.1:766102-805451 GCF_000951045.1 Mandrillus leucophaeus | reverse complement strand
GGGAGGGATAGCATTAGGAGATATACCTAATGTAAATGATGAGTTAATGGGTGCAACACACCAACATGGCACATGTATATGTATGTAACAAACCTGCACGTTGTGCACATGTACCCTAGAACTTAAAGTATAATTTAAAAAAAAAAGAAAGTAATATACATGACTCAACTACAGAGTTTACAAAGACATTATTATGTAAGGGCTACTTATCAATCAAATCACAATTATAATATATTGAGAAAAGGGGGCCAAAAATGTCTGTGTGTGGCTGAATTGGGTGGAGGTGGGAAAGAGGGATAAATCCTCATTTCCCATGGTTGGAATGGTTGGAAATCAATAGACAATACTTAAAACTGAAAACTCCTGAGTTTCAGTAGAAGCATATGATTTAAGAATTTGGTGATAAAGACCAAAAGAAAGGGTCAGCAGACTTGAAAGCAAGAGTCATTTGGGAGTAATGAACAGATGCAGAGAGGCTGCTGTATTTTTCTAAACGTCTTATAGATGTATGTGATTCTTTAAATCATGTGCAATATAATCCTGATTTAAAAAGAAAAAAAACAAATAAAACATCAAAATGCCTCCAGGAGCAGAGGATACTGACTGTGTTTTTGGATAAAATGCTGTGAGAAAGTGATTTTGATCAGGTCCTGGTTCAGAGTCCAGGGTCGGGAAAAGTTTTTCTCAAGGAACCTAAGCTGCTGAGAGAAAAAGTTGACTGTAGGTCCCAAAGGTGGAAGTTGAGTGCCAAAGCACAACGAGCATGAAAACGCTCTGACCCCAAGGTCAGAGCAGACCCTGCTGCTGGTTGGGAGAAGAGTGACAGGAGGCCAGAGTTTTGTGGGCTTCACAACTTGTGAACTCAAGTGTGGTCACACATTCCAAGTCTAGACATCTTTTAGTTCAAATTATCTGCCCCCTAAAGTGAAGCAATCATAGCAAAGATTTAAAGATGCATATATTTCCACATATTCCTAAATATGTTATCATACTTCTTATGGAAGCTGATAGCCATAGATTAGTTGGTTCAGACATCAGAAGCTGATATAAACCGGCAACTCCAGACACTGAGTGCCTTAAAACTGTTCTACCCCAAGTGGAAGGAAGTGTTTCGGCATGCAGGGGCAGGACCAACAAAAAACAATGGAATCAATAGTTTGTCTTGCTTTGCATACAAAGAGCAAATGAAGAGCTCTAGTCAGAGAGCTTAAATGTGACCTCTCCAGCTAGGGCAGCTCATCAAAATTGATGGCCAGTGGATTCCACAGCCAGCATTAAATTACCAACCGACATCTAAGAGGTCCAAACTCTTCTTTCCCTTCAAATAACCCTAACAGCCTCCATCCAAACTTTCTAACCTCTTGTACCCTGATGGCAGCCCTGTCTCACTTCTCACTGCACTAATCTAACAGGGGATCAAGGATGTCAACATATCTTCCGTTTCTTTTCACCCCAGGTTACTTTGGAAGCACCCCTTTTAAACACCTCTCCTAGTCAGGCTAGTCCCAGGCAAAGAAAAGTTGTCAGACCTCATAAGAAGGCAATCTGCCCTTCACTTTGCCAATCACTAAACAGGATCAAGAGCGGCTCTTGGGCAAGGGAGGCATCAACTATAAGTGGGGTTAAAAGCAAGCCTTGGACCCACCCATGAAGCCCCTCTTTGGGAAAATAACTGAGTCTTACAACCATATAAGGGTTAGTCCCGATAAACCCCTTTTCTCCAATGCCGCTAGACTAATTAGTGATAACACTATGTTACACGGTTGAGAAAATGAGAGGGAAATGAATGTTTCTAGACCTGTACGGAAGTGACTTGAGAGTTGTTAGGGAAACCACCTTCCTCATTAAAACAAAATGCAGAACCTCCAAGGTTTAGCAATAGAAGCAATAGCCATAAGAGTTGAAGCTGAAATAATCTAGTGGCTACCACTTAGTGCCATTAAGTACAGTATCAAGGCTAGAACTCATGTTCTAGGATCTGGCCGATTTAGATTGAAATCCCAACTCCTTTACTTCAGAGCTGTGTAGGGTTATTAAAGTATCTAAGTCCCGTGAGCCCCAATTCCTCATTAGAAAAAAATAGGTTAATAATATATTCCTTAGGGAGCGACAGCAGGAGGCCCAGAGCTAGTGTATTGAAGTGTAGATACATGCAGCGTGTAACAAGTGCTCATTGAATGTCAGCTGCCGTTGTTAGGATGGGATGATCTTCTCCCTAGGGTTTGATCACTAATACTGATGCCATCTCCACCTTGATTCCCAGAAGGGTAATGCTCCCTCCTTTAATGATTTGCAGTCTTTTTTTTTTTTTCATGTGCACCTACATCTATATACAGAAATATATTTACAAAGTTACAATCTTACTAATAAGTGACAGAGCCAGCACTTGACCCTGTGTTAGTCTGACTCCTGAGTTGCAATGAAGAAGACTCAAATGAGTCCCCAAACCACAGGGATGCTATGCTCAGAATAGCATCTTGGTGAGAGACCAAGACACTGATCAGTAGGCACAGTTGGTGTGCCATTTTTCTCTCATTCACTTTCTTGCTTCCTCTTTCTCCCTGCAAGCAGTTGAGTGGACGAGTTGAGGTAGAGCCCACTCTACTTCCTTTAAGGTCCTTACTCCACTGGTCTAGATAGAGGGTAGAAGGATTGGGAGAGGCTGAAGATGTAAGCTGAGAAAATGAGTTTTCCACTGTCACTTACTGATCAACTGTGGTTATGTTCAGAAGATCAGGCAAAGTCTACTGATTGCAGATTTGTCCTGGCTATTTCTGATGTCCTATCAGCTACTATATAGGCTGATGTGCAATCAGTCCAACTAGCACAGAATTTTTGATAAGGCCTAAAATTCCAGATTAACATTCCAGCCCTCCTGATTGTGCCATAAATTCTGGAACTCCGGTTCTGGTAACAACTGAGGCAAACAGAAATATTTACCCTGAATTGTCCTTCTACCTGTCTGACCTTTAACTTGTCTAAAAGCTACTCAAGAGCACAAACTGCATCCTCTACTTATTTCATCTCTTTGAAGCCTGGGACACAGTGTTGAATAATGTCCTGTGCATAGGCTTCCTTTATTGACCTTTATAGATTTCTGTAATAAGGCAATATGTGCAAATATTAATAGAATTGTAAAGTATTACATAGGTAAAGACAAAGGATGTTACCCAGTGAATAAAACCAATTCCAGATGGTCAGAAATTCAATACAAAAAATTCAAACCACCTATCAATGAAGAAAATGTAGTGTTTATCAAACCTCTAAAATAGAGACAATTTTCTAAGCATAGAAGTAATAAAATAAATAATGAAGGAAGAGATTGACTGGTTTCAGTACATTTTAAAATTTAAAGCTTAAATAAAAACCAATCTTAGAGACTAGAATAAGTAAATCTTGAAAATATGTTTGAAACAAAGAGTTCAAATTTGTATTCAATAAGGAGCTCATAAAAATTTTAAAAAACAAAAATATTAATCTTCCAGTAAAGAAAATTACATGGACAAAAATTCCAAAAGAAGATGAGTGTTCTCATAAAAAACCTGTTTACAAATATTTATAGCCACTTTATGCATAATCGCTAAAACTGGGAGACAAATGTCCCAGCTGTCTGCCAACTGGTGAATGGATAAACAAATTGTGGCACATTCACACAATAGAATACCACTCTACTAGAAAAAGGAACAGACTACTGATACATGCAACAACGTGACTGATCTCAAAATCATTATGCTAAATGACAGAAGCCAGGCACAAAAATCATACGTACTGTATGGTTCTATTTGTATGACATTCTGGAAAAAGTAGGAGTAAAAAATTATGGGAAAACAAATTAGAGGTTGCCAGGGGTGGGGGAATGAGGAGGAGATTGACTACAAAGAGGCCTAAGAGAACTTAGGGAGTGATGGAAATATTTTATATTTTGACTGAGATGGTAGTTATATGATTATAAACACTTGCCAAAACCATATGCCTAAAAATGATTAATTTTACTGTGCATAGATTGTATTGTAATAAACTTGGCTTCAAAATAAGATTATTAAAAAGTGTTTCACATTATTAGTAATCAAATGAAAATTAACATGAGGGGGGTCATTTTTTAATCCATTAAATTTACAAATATAATTCATAATATCCAATTCTAGCAAGGCTTCAATGAATCTTGTATTCTCATATAGTAATGTTGGTGATGTGAATTAGAATGACTCTTTTGGAAATCATTGTTGAACTATGTAGCAAGAGTCATAAAAATGTGTACCCCTTGACCTAGCAATACCATTGATGGGAATCCATATCAAGGACATTTTACAAAATGGCCTGAAAATAATCATGTTTGTGGAATTATGTGTTATAGATTGTTAATAATTTTAACCAACTAGAGGAACTCAGTTTCCAATAGTGGGAGAAGGGTTAAATTATCATGGAAAATTATATGAAAACATTTTACAACAATTAAAATGGTCATGATAAAGTCCATATAGTCACATTCACCTTTGGAAGTATGTATATAATATAATGCTACTGAAGAAAGCCAACATGGATTAGCCAACATGCATTCTGGAAAGGCAGTAAGTGTGGTGATTAAGAGCATAGATTACAGAGCTGAACTGCCTGGGTTCATATTCAACCCTGCAACCTTCTAACTCTGACTTTGAGCAGCTTACTTAACCTCTCTCACACTCAATTTCTTATTTGAAAATAGAAAAAAATGATAGTAACTTCCTCATTGTTTTTTTCCAAGGGTTTGATGAGTTCATAAATCACATAAAACATAAAACTACCTGGCATAAAGTAAGCACTTTATGTAATCATGTGTGCTACGCTGTTTTAGCTCTGAAGATGTAAAAGGACTGGACAAACAGTATTATTTTCATGTATGTGGCTATGGAATTATTACATTCAGATGATTAAGATTGCTGGCAATTTCAGCCCCTTTTTCAATTTTTGCATTTTGAAAAAGTCAATTTGATTTTTAAAGACTTGCATAGATCTCACTATAGTTTTACATTCAGATTTCACTGAATGAACATTTTCTCAATCCTTTCATTTTCCCCTTTCACTTGCTCGCTAATGATTTTCCAAGTGATGGTGTGACAAAAGGGCCAAAGGGCTGTGTACACCAATGATTCCTGTAAATCCCATTGAAAGAGACACTCTGGATGATGGGAAACACTGGGTGATGATTGAAGTATCAATGAAGGATTGATGCTATAAGTAGTATCAATACTAATTATAGTTTTTTTATATTAAATAATCAAAAGGACCTCAATTTCTGATAGCAGGAAATGTGAATTATATTATAAAATAGTGACTTAAGGAATAATTATCAACAATTAAAATTATGATTATAAAGATTGCATGGTCATACGTATGTATGGAAATGTGTAGAATACAGTGTTAGTG
Source organism: Mandrillus leucophaeus (assembly GCF_000951045.1). Taxonomy (NCBI): domain Eukaryota; kingdom Metazoa; phylum Chordata; class Mammalia; order Primates; family Cercopithecidae; genus Mandrillus; species Mandrillus leucophaeus. The sequence continues at coordinate 800,048 of NW_012108275.1, read as the reverse complement.
AAGAAAGCTAATTATTTCTGTCTTCAACCACAGCTTAAGATGCACAAGTGAGGAGTGAATTCCTTGTGTTGAAGCTAGGCAGAGTCTGTCCCAAAGCAGTCAAAGCATGGCTCTGCCTTCTCTCTTGAGAGCTGGCTTTGAGACATGAGCTATGTGCTGGGTAGGACACAAGTGGACCCCTTTCTCATGGGAAAGGTTGGCCACTACTGTAGCACCTTCTTGTGTGTTCCCTCCAGCACTGCTAGACAAGCCCATCCTCGAAACAAATCTGGGGAAATTTATGCTGACACTTGGTTCCACATCTGGAAATGCTGAGGGTCAGTTATGATTCTTAGCATTGTGTTCATTCTCTTCTTGAGCAAAACTTCAACTTACCTTGCAGGCCAGTGCTCTTTTTTCCAGACCCCAAAGGCATTCCAGCAATCTCCTTTTCCAAAACTAAATGGGTTTAAATGTTCAGTCCAGAAGACCTGCAATTTCCAGTGTTTTCCATTGCCAAACTTTAGACTTGAATCTGCTACCTGTTAGGTTCTGGCCATACGGAGATGTACTTTAAATAGTACTCCCTGGATGAAAGATACCATTTACATTTTTTTTCTTCAAAGACTTCATGTGTCTTTTAGGAACTGATTAAACTTGGCAATTGAGATCCCATGTCTTAGGCCTTTCTGAGAGGAAAATGTTAAAAAGAAACAATTGAAAATTTTTGTCAAGTTAGAAAACCAATGAAAAATAAAAATAAATTAAAGGAAGATTTTCTTGTTTTATTTTACATAAAAGAAAATGAGCCGGGCATGGTGGCTCACCTCTGTAATCCCAGCATTTTGGGAGGCTGAGGTGAGAGTATCACTCGTGCCCAGGAGTTGGAGACCACCCTGGGCTACACAGTGAAACCCCATCTCTACCAAAAATATGAAAACTAGCCAGTCTCATAACCCAGTCTCAAAAAAAGATAAAGAAAATGATCAGCTAAAGAAATGGAAGAATCATCTACTTCACAATTAAAGAGAGTTTTATCTTTATTTTTCCTATCTTTTGCTTCACGGTTTGTATAATTCAACTTTCAGTGGAGGGAAAAAATTGTTTATTTGTACTTTGACCTAGTTAGAGAAAAAGGGTAAGAGCAATTAAACATCAAGAAGTACTTTGTTCATCAATAAACTGCTATTCAAAAGGGCTGCGCTAGCTCTCCACCCCCACCTCTTGTTTTCAATGTCATAATTATTTATAGGGCCAGTTGGAGTCTCAACTCTGCTAAAACAATTTATTCGAGGGCCTCAGTCCTTATCCCAAGCACAACACTGCCCCATTAGGCTTCTGGGAGAATGTTTGTTCATATGGATCCTGACTTAGCTGTCAGTTCTGTGAGTGTGTGTGTGTGTGTGTGTGTGTGACAGAGAGAGAGAGCGCACGCGCATGCGAGAGAGAGGTGGCAAGGGTTACTCTTAATCTGGGTTTTTCTGGAACATCTGAGCGCATATTGTGGCTGAGCACTATGAATGATTCAGCAACACAACTTGAGACTCTCTTCCTTTTTCTGTGCCAATAAGTTAGTCCTGACACTGCCAGAGAGACAAATCCCCCACACGCTGTCCACCAAAATGGGAAGTCCGTAGGCATTTGATTTTCCATGGCCAATGAAACGAGACCACCCCTGAGAAGAGCACATGTGAGTTGGGTGGGGTCAAGAGATCCTCATTGGATATAGACATCCAGGCCTCATGTTCCTTGACATGGTAGTATTCAGGAAAGCTTTGAAAATCTGTTTTTGCCTAAAGTGCATCTGACACTAGGCAAGTAAACACACTATAAAAACTGAACACCAGACCCAGCACCCTAGTGTGGTATTTCCTTAGACCTCAAAAGTCTGATCAAAGAATGAACATATTAGCTTGGTGCAAAAGTAATTGTGGTTTTTACCATTACTTTCAATAGAATAGAGGTTAAAAATATGGACTCTGGAGTCTGACTTCCTGCATGTGGGTCCCTGCCCTGCCACTGATTAGCTGGGTAACCTTAGGCAAGTGACTTAACCTCTCTGTTTATTTTTCTGTAAACAGGAGATGCTAATTGTACTTACCTCATAAGGCTGTTAGGAGGATCCACATTTGCAAAATGTTTAAGCCAGTGCCTGGAAAGTGCTATATAAGTGTTTGCCGAGTAAAATTAATAGATTTGTGAAATAATTTCATTCCCAGTCCCATCTGTTTTCACCCAGGAATTCTGTTTGATTTAAAAACAGTCATTAAAAGTTTCTTGGCCAGGCACCGTGGCTCACACCTATAATCCCAGCACTTTGGGAGAATAAGGTGGGCGAATCACCTGAGGTCAGGAGTTCAAGACCAGCCTGGCCAACATGGTGAAACCTCATCTTTACTGAAAATACAAAAATCAGCCGGGTGCAGTGGTAGGAGCCTGTAATCCCAGCTACTTGTGAGGCTGGAGAATCACTTGAACCCAGGAGGCGGAGGTTGTGGTGAACCGAGATTGCACCATTGCACTCCAGCCTGGGCAATGAGAGCAAGAGCTTTTATCCTTGACTTTCAAATTAAATGTATTTGGGTGAGCACAGCTTTGTCACTGGAAGTAGGAGCTTTGAAGAGACACGCATGATGAATCAGAGTTAAAATATTAATTCCACACTCAATGACTATGGGGACTTGAGAAAGTTTCTTCACTTCTTTGAACTCAACTTATACATCAGTAAATTGGGAATAATGTGAACCTCTCAGGGTTATCATGAAGATGAAAGTTATGTGTGGAAAGTACTCGGCACTTAATCCAGTGGAAAAAATAGTTATCTTCTTGATAAGTTCCTGGCTGTATCTTTTTGCTTTAACTTCCTTGGATTCAACTCTTACAATCTTTTAAAGACTGCCTGACTCACTAATTCATAGTAGGTTTTATAGTCTTCTTCTGATATAAACAGTTGAAACTTTATCTTCTTTGGGTTGTTTTGTTATTATGCACATACTAGTGAGATCCGAAGAGTGGGCCAAAATTATATTGACTGCTAAGAATATGTTGAGAACAACACATTTCAGGAAAACCCTTGAGACTTGGGTTGTTCCTCTTTAAGATCAATCAGCAATGCATCCCAGGGATTCTCTCACATTTTTGCTGTTTGCAAAACTCTATACCATTAGGCAGATGTCACCCAGAGCTGCTTGTGTTTTTTCAACAGAATTTTTTTGAAAGGTGAGCTTTTAAAGAGAGTTTTTCTATATTATTTTTTCATTGAAAATTATAACTAAAAATGTGTCAAAATTATCCATGATTTTCAGCTGCCTGACATTTGTCTCACATATGTTTCTTTTTAACACAAATTATTTTTTTCTCCTCAAAGTCAAGTTTAAGACCTCAAATCCTTCTTTAAAAGCTATTTAAAAGATTGAGCAAGTTGCTCTCCATGGGGTTTGCTGACGCAGGGGCTCCTGTGTTTGTTTTTACAAAAGAATGGCTGTTTCCCTGGTCTGGTTACTTTACTCTCTGTATTTTCCTTGGAAAAGTCACCAAACTGACCAACTGTCTCTCCTGGAGAGAAGAATCCTGTAGCTGTTAGTGTGCGTGCCACGGTCTGCTTCTGTCACAGAGAGACATGCAAATCACATGCCCCTGAAGCCCCTGGGCCGCTCTACTCCTCCTGGTAGGCACTCTCAGCCTCAGAGACACCAGTGTCCTCTCTGAAATGCCTTTCTATCAGCCCTGTGTTGCTCCATGAAAAAATTAAAAGTTTCTGTGCTTAAGCAGGCTAGGAGAATCTTTGAGTTATGATGCAAATCACGCTTCTTTTTTCAAAGTTACAATGCAACATTAACACATGGAAGTTTCCATCGGTTTCTTAGTAAAGACATTTAACTTTGCCTCATGCTAACTAGAATTGTTTAACCTGGAAGCCCACTTTTCAATGTTGTCTATTGCAAACCTGGGAACTTGGGGTTCTACAGAAGATACCTTGGGAAACTGCGTTAGATTAAAGACTGCTATGACTCGGAAAGTCAGCTGGACTCAAGCTAATGTGCCAAGAATGGTTCAGAGTGACCATTTGTCCATCTTCATCAAAGCTCCTCTCCCTCTCACCAACTCTGGCTTGGAGAATCCTACTCCTTTAAGCCCACACCAGTATGGTTCAAGAGTGGGGATGCAACAATGGAATACCATTCGGCCCTAAAAAAGAAGCCAATCCTGCCATTTGCAGGACGTTTTGCTGACGGAAATAAGCCAGTACCAGAAGGACAAAGACAACATGCTTCCACTTACAGGAGGTAAATAAAATCATCTAATTCATAGAATCAGATAATAGAATGGTGGTTGCCAGAGGAGGGGGATATGGAAAAACGTTCTTTGGCAGATAAAAGTTTCAATTATGCAAGATGGATACGATCTTCTGCTGAACCTGGTGGTTATAGTCCATAATACTGTACTGTGCACTTAAAAATTTGTTAACAGGTAGCTCTCCATCCCATGTTAAGTATTCTTTTGTTTGTTTGTTTGTTTGTTTTGAGACAGAGTCTCACTCTGTTGCCCAGCCGGGAGTGCAGTGGCATGATCTCAGCTCACTGCAGGCTCCACCTCCCAGGTTCAAGGGATTCTCCTGCCTCAGCCTCCCTAGTAGCTGGGATTACAGGCGCCCACCACCACACTCAGCTAATTTTTTTTTGTATTTTTATTAGAGATGGGGTTTCACTATCTTGGCCAGGCTAGTCTTGAACTCTTGACCTCAGGTGATCCACCCACCTTGGCCTCCCAAAGTGCTGTGATTACAGGTGTGAGCCATCATGCCCAGCCCCATGTTAAGCATTCTTATGACAACAGCAGAGAGACACAAGGAAACTTTTAGAGGCAGTGGATATGTTCATTACCTTGATTGTGGTGGTGTTTTCATGGGTGTATGCATATGTCCAGGCTCATCAAATTGTGCACAGTCAGCCCTCTGTATCTGCAGGTTCCACAACTGTAGATTCAACCAACCTCAATTGGAAAATGTTTGGAAAAAAATTAAAAATAACCATACAACAATAAAATAATACACATAACATTTCACATAACAATTCACACAGCATTTATACTATATTAGGTATTACAAGAGATCTAGAGATGATTTAACATGTATGGGAGGGTGTGCATAGGTTATATGTAAACACTTCGCCATTTTACATAAGGGACATGAGCTTCCTGGATATTGTTATCCTCAGAGGTCCTGGAACCAATCTCCCAGTGTTTGTTTGTTAAATATCTATAGTTTGTTGCACATCAATTATGCCTCAATAAAGCTGTTTTTTCAAAAAAGTGTGAGTATGTCAGTGAGTAGGAATATGCACACTGTGCCGATTTACGTGGTCACATTCCAAAATCAGATGGATGATTTAGGTTGTTTATCACTTTACAGTACTTACTTCTCATTTTCATCTTGTTTCCACTGATAATTTAGATCGAGTTAGATATCTGGAGAGAATATCTGTAAGAAAATAGAACAAAATAGGTGTTATAGCAGAAGGTGACAGCAACACCATCGCAGCACCCCAGCCATGAGGATCCGTAAGTTCTGCAGCTGTCCTGCTGAAACTCCCACCACCACCAAACTGCCCACCATGTGAATTTGGTCTGGCTTCCTGGCATGTCTTTACCTCCTCTTCCCGCACCCTCAACCCCTGCAAAAACAGGACCGATTATGATCAAGATATATTTAGGCTTGTTCAATAACTTCCATTTCTCTCAAAATAAAGTTCAGCCTTTCTAAATGTTCCGCAAAGCTCTGCAAAATCTGACCCCTGCCTTCACTCTTTTCCTGCTTCATGTGTTAGGCATTTGTCATTTTCTCCCAGGTCCCACCAATACACCATGCTTTCTGCAATTCCCTCTGCTTGAAGGTGTCTAGCTCATTCCCTTCCCTCGCCAGATTCTCCCTGGCCCCGAGCACAGCCATGTGCCTAGCTGATTGCCCCTCATCTTTTATGTCATTGTCTAGACATCATTTCTTCCAAGAAGGCTTTCCTGACCCTTCCACAGAACTGAGTTGGCTGACCCTTCCCTGGCCTCCCTTAGGAACTACACTACCCATTTCATTGCATTCCCAGCCCTCCACTATAACTGAGTCTGCTTATTGACCTGTATTCCCCACGGGACTATAAACTCCACAGGGGCAGAAACTCACTCTGCATTATTTGCCATTATATCCCCAGGGGCTAGCCCAGAACCTCTAATGCGGCAGCTGTTCAATAAACACATGTTGAATGAATGAATCAGTCAGTAAGTGGATCAATCTTACCCTTGTTGCAACATATAATAGTACGATTCTATCATCAGAGTCCCAAACCTCAAATTCTCATTTCCCAATTTTTCAGATGAATGGTATAATACAGTCCAACTGCACAGTCTTTCTGAAGTTATCTTCCTCAAACACATAGGTGTGTGTAGCTGGCCTCCCTGTAATTGACAAAAACAAAGTATAGCTTCATGTTTCCTGCCTGCCTGTGTTGAGTCAACCAGCTAGGGCCATGCTTTACTTTACCATAGACTTTATATCTAAATCATACTTCATCAGATGTTATATCAAAATCATCAGATTCAAAACAATTTAACTGGACCTATACTTAGCCTTGCCAGAAAACCTGCTTCCCGTTTTCATGACAAGTCATGCATGCTCTGGGGCTTTCAGAATCTCGCTTCTATTTTTTTAGTCTCATTGCATAATAAAACACAGACACACATAGTCACACGCAACCTCAACGAGACCCATGTTTTTCGCTGTTCTTTTACAAACTGAAATGCAATCTTATCCAGCTGCCACATGCATATTCTAATAAGATGACAAGAAATTATTTCCCTAATGCAATAATGAATCAGTCTGTGTCAGACAGGACTGTTCACCACAACGCCCTTCCTGGTTGGAAAGCAAAACTTGTAAGCTGGATGGTTTCAGAGAAACAAATTGCTCCTGGCTGCAGAATGTGATGACTGTGTAGTTGACCAAGAAAAACACAGAAACACCCCTAGGAGATGAATTACTTGAAATTAGGAAGGCTGCATTCCTAGAGCCAGATAGCAGAACTATTTCGCCCCCATAAGACATGATGCTGGAGTTAGTCAGGCATTTCCAGGATTCGTGCTTTGTGGGGAAACATGTTGACCCCATTGCAGAAAATCGTTCTGAGAGGGACACGTTATAAGCATAACCACTGCATGATGAAGCTTTTGAATAGTATTAAGGGAAGGCTTTCTCCAAAAACCCTGCCAGCACTTCAATGACTGGAATTATGGAAAGTTTTATGGCAGTGGAAGATGGCTCAGGAATAGGATAGTAAAAGGACTCTCCACCCAACACTGGAGAGTGGCCACTGACCATATGCTTTACCCTTTCAGTTCTCTGGGCTGTCCAAAACCCAGGAAGATAATCTTCCTTTGTTATTGTACTACAGGTTGCTCAGCTCTCAAAGCTCATTCTTCGCTCTCTGTATTACCATAGGTACGTACCCTCAGGTAGAAGGTGTCATAGAATGTAGGGAATGACTTGTAGGGAGGGCTGGCATATGAATTACAGTAATAGTAGATGCTAAAACAGGTAAACTCCAAAATCCCTGTGGCTTAACACAGTGAAAAATGTTAGAGGCTAACCAGCTGGAGATGGGAGCATAGCGGTAGGCCATATCCTGAGACCCAGACTGATGGAGGCTCTGCCTTCAATATATGGCTTCCAAGGTCACCCTGGGCATGGACATCCAGTCAGCCTATGGATGAAGATGAAACATGGAAGACTGTATGAGAGGTTTCTATGGACCTGGACTGAAAGTGGTGTAACACACTTTTACCCACAGAATTCAAGCACTTGGCTCCACATAGCTGCAAGGAAAGCTAGGTAAGTGATCTGGATCTGGGTCCAGGATGTAGAGGAAACAGGTTTTTGGTGAACATATACCATTCTTGGCCACTGTTCAACACTTTAGTCACCAAATATCTATTTCACATGTTCTCTCACATCAACAACAAATTTTCCCCTTCCCCAAGGGAGATAACCCAAAGTCCCACCCAATCACTTCAAAGGATAGCACCTCAAAGGGGTACAAACTCCTTTCTATCTATCATATCCAGATGCGGCTCCTTGTGATTCAGTCACCTCAGTCACCTTTGAACTAAATATCTCTCTCTCTCTCTCTCTCTCTCTCACACACACACACACACACACACACACACACACAAAAAATACAGTGGGAAACAGAATAACCACAATGAAAACTCCCATTCACAGATAGGAAGCATGGTGAATACTTAGCAGTCACAGGGATATAAGCAATGACAGAATCTTGCTGGGCAAGTATTAGGAAAACTTCTACTCTGACACTAGGAGAGCTTTCTTGATTAGACCCTGGTTCTACTATCTGAGAAGAACATTAGACAGAAGTCTACTTTTCTCCATGACCCACGGCTCCACCCTCTGGGACATTCCTGCTTCTTCATCATGACCTCCTTGGCTATATTTGAAGTGGATGTTGGAAAGTATGCCCTCTTTAGAGGTCAAAACTTGTTCCCATGGGTTCAAATTGGGGTCCCAAATGTTATTTTAAGTCTTAATTGGGAAAATAATTTTTTAGTCCAGGTTTATGTCTTTTTGTTCATATTTCTTTGGCAATAAAATTTCCTCAAAACTTGGTGTGTTTCCTATGTATCTGTTTCCAATTAGTTGCCTATGTCAGTTCTTAGAAATAATTCTCAAGTCTGATATACTTCTCTGCTTCTTTGACCTTATTTGACTCTCTCTCAATTTAATGTCAACCAACTTGAGGCCATGTAACTTGGATAGAAAAGCCATATACCTATTCTGATCTTTGCTATAAATCTGAATCTCAATGAACCATTATTGCTTTAAAAGTTTCTCAATATTAGTTCCTACTGTTTGATGCCTAGAAGCAGATGAATTTTAAAATCTTTCAATACCCAAATATCTGGACTCCATAGATTAATTTTTATTTACGCTTTCAAATCAGCAAATCCTTGACTGAACTAATCCCTTTCTTCTGATACTTTGGTAAATGCATCCAGTCACAACAAACACACACTATTAACATTCTACTTTCCAATCTTTGTCCTTAAAGTAATGTTGATAGCTACTTGGTCTTCCTGCTAAATGAGCTCAAGTACAGTTTTAATAAATGTTTTGCCACTACAGGTCATGGATCTTAGACTATCTTTCCAACCTCCAGTATCACTATCTACCACCTGACTACTAAAAATGTTACTTAATTTAACTGGAACATTTAGTCTATTGATATATTAGATGTAGTTAATGATATATTAGGGTTTTATTTACATCTTACCATTTATCATGGGTGACACATTTATTCCTTTTTCTCTCTTTTCTTGCCTTCTTTGATTAATCAACTTTGTGATTATTCCATTTTTTCTTAATTTAATAGTTAAACATACTTTATTATTCATTTAGTGGTCACTTAGACATGAAAAGTGTGTCCTTCACTTATTATGATGTAGTACAAGTTACTATTTTTACCAATTCCTATATAATGTGAAAGCTTTAGAAAACTTTAACTCCAGTTATACCATTTCCAACTTTTGTATTAATGTTGCCCTGAATATTCTATCCATATATTATACAATTAATATTTAATCAGTATTTGTTTATATGTATCAGCATACAAATAACAATATTTCTGTCACTCTTTAATTTCTTCTTACATTCTGGGTTTTCCCTGGGATCACTTTCCTTCTCTCTCAAGAATTCATTTTGGAATTTCTCTTATTGAGGGCTTGCTGGCAACTAAATCTCGCTTTTTTTTTTTCATCTGAAAATGTCTCTTTTTCCTTGATTTTTGAAGACAATTTTCACAGGGTATGGAATTGTGGATTAACAGTTATTGCCTTTCAGCATTTTAAAAATGTCATTTCCTTTTTTTGAAGTTAGTTGTCAGACTTATTTTTGCTTCTTTGAAAGCAATGTGTTTTTCTCTAGCTCTTTTTGACACTTTTCTCTTTGCCTTTAATTTTTAGCAGTCTTACTATGATCTAGATGTGACTTTCTATTTATTTATTTAGAGGCAGGGTCTTGCTCTGTTGCCCAGGCTGGAGTGCAGAGGTGAAGTCATGGCTCACTACATCCTTGATATCCTAGGCACAAGTGATCCTTCCAGCTCAGCCTCCCAAGTAGGTGGGACTATACGCATGTGCTACCATGTCTGGATATTTTTTAAATTATCATTATTTTGTAGACATGGGATCTCCTTATGTTTCCCAGGCTGGTCTCAAATTCCTGGGCTTAAGCAGTCCTCCTGCCTCAGCCTCCCAAAGTGCTGGGATTACAGACATGAGCCACCATGCCCAGCCTAGATATGACTTTCTTTGCATTTATTTTGCTTGGGATTTGCAAAACTTCTTGAATCTGTGGATAAATATCTTTCATCAGTTTTGAAAAGTTCTCAATTTCTATCTCTTCAAATACTGTTTTGTTCTATTCTCTCTCTGACCCACTATTTCTCTCTGCTCTCCTACTGCTACTCCAGTCACACATATGCCCCACATATCTCAATGATCTTTCTTGTAATCACATTCTTTTTTGTGTGTGTGCTTCAGTTTGGTTATTTTTCAGTTGATCTATCTTCTGGTTCACAAATCCCATCTTCTGCTGTGTCTATCTGCTGTTAAGTACGTCTAATGAGCTCTTAATTTCAGGTATTGTGCTATGCTTCTACAATTTGATTTTATTAGATTGTTTCTTGTAGATGCCAATTCTCTGTGAAATTCTATTTTATCATCTGTTTCTCCTACCTTTTCCTCTATTTTTATAAATATACGTGTCATAGTTATTTTTAAGTTCTTATCTCCAATATGGATCTGTTTTGATGGTCTAGATTTTTTTTTATTTTGTCATCCTGTCTTTAGACATAACCAGCAATTTCTTTAGTCCAATGGAGGACACTGAATATAAAAGGCATAGAGAATCCAGATGATGCTATCATCTTTCAAAGAGCATATATTCTACCTTCCATTAGACCAGTAGATGCTTTTTTATATCAAAGTTCTGTTGCAGCTCCCATAGCTTTAATACACCTCTTGTTTGCCCCTGAACATTAAGGTTTTTAACTGAGAATCTGATACATTTTACCCAGCCACCCTCCAGGCAGATCTTGAGCCAAAATTCTGCTCTGATTTTCAGAGGCTGTCCACTAATATCTGTGATCTCCCAGTTAGTACAGACCTCTAATTATGCAAAAGTCCTCAAGGGATATAGGTAGTCATGTGTTTGAAGCCTTCAATTCTCTTCTGAAACATGCAGCTCTTCCTCTTCTGAAAGGTGCAAACCTGAGATTTTTAAGCATTCAGCCAGAGCCCAAATATGGCAAATACTCCTAGGATTATATCTGATGTCAAAGTCAGTTCCATTCTCTTAGGTCACTGCTCCTTGGAATCTTATCTCTAAAGTTGTTAAAGCTGATGAGCTTGTCTCATCAGCTCTCTAGACCTCTGAATCTCCCAGGGAAGATCTTTCTGTGTATATGAGATTCATGTTTAAAATCAATTTATTTATTTTAATTGACAAATAAAAATTGTATATATTTGTCATGTACAACATGATGTTTTGAAATATACATACATGGTAGAATGGCTAAATCAAGCTATTTATCATATCATATTCATTGACTTACATACATTTTTTGTGGTAAGAATACTTAAAATCCACTCTCTTAGCAATTCTCACTAATGTTGTTAACTATAGTCACATGTACAATAGATCTCTTAAACTTATTCCTCCTAAGTAACTGAAATTTTGTAACCTTGATAAACATCTCTCCAACTCTAAATCCCTTCCAGTCCCTGGTAACCAGTATTTTACTTTATAGTTCTATGAGTTTAATTTTTTAGATTTCACATATGAGTGAGATCATGTGGTATTTGTCTTTCTGTGCCTGGCTTATTTCACTTAACATAATGTCCTCAAGATTCATTGATGTTGTTGCAAGGGACAGTTTTCTTTCTTAAGGCTGAATAGTATTCCACTGTGCATATATACCACTTTTTTTGTCCACTCATCCATTTATAGACACTTACGTCGATCCCACATTTTGGCTATTGTGCATAATGCTGCAATGAACTTGGGAGTGCAGATAGCTCTTAGACATACTGATTTTGTTTCCTTTGGGTGTATAACCAGTAGTGGGATTTCTGGATCTGGGATATCTGGATTAAACTTCAGGTTCTCAGGCCATGTACTCAGGCCATCTCAGGGGATTTTGAGAATGCAGGACTTGTGGGACAGAGTCTAGAAATCTTCCCAGATGATTTGATACAGCTAGACCAGGGATTATGTGCTGAGAATACTGGCCCAAATCCTTGGCCCTTGTGGTACCATCTCTCTCAGGATCGCCATGTACAGAATTTTCTTTATATATGGTGTAGTTAATTAATGTAAATACAGGTGCTATTCTATCTGTCAGAGCCCCTTCTGACACTGCCCCCAAGACTCCTCTCCAGGAGGGGTCTGACACCATGTACCAGCTACTACTCCAGATATCAGGGCCTTGAACCACCCAACACAGAGCATGTTACTACATCCTTACTTATACAGTTGCCATCCCACTGCCATTCCAGCCAGAAATCTCAGATGATGTCTGCTGCATCACACAAGCTCATGAATCCTCCCTCCTTAGATTGGATGGATGTCAATTCTTAATGTGGCTTTTCTTCTCACACCTGTGGTGGAAAGAAATGTTTGAATGAGGTGCCAGTGGGGTTCATCCATGAATTAGCAACTATTATTCAACACATAATTTTATCCGTGGCATAGAACAGAACTTTAGTGTTATTGTTTTCTATGTCTCTCTCTGAGTGTGCCTGGAAAATATAGGTTAACAATCTGCAAAAACTTGAGCCTTGTAGGTTGGTAAGAATTGAACCCACCACCAAACTTCTTGATGAGTAAGATTTTTTTAAATGCCTTTATTGGTCTGTTATTTGCAGCCAAAAGCATTCTAACTCATGAAAATTTAGGCACCTCACAGCATTATAAAAAGCAACATCCTGGAGGCATATACTCAGAAGCACAGAGCTCTCTCTAATCAGGGAATAATGTGGAGAAAATAATTAAGGGATGGTGATCTTCCTAGTGTGAACCTGATTCCGATGAAACCAACCTGTCTCTTGCATCTAAGTTTTGTCCTGTAGACATGATGACTTGTAACTCTACATCAAGTTGTACCAGGCATCGTTGCCTCTGGATTTTCATGCCTGGGAGGAACTATAACAGGAATTACAAAATAAGAAAGGCAAACAGTATGTCTGCTAAAAGTCAAGGGCTTGAGGCCACCTGTGTCTCGTTATGGGTCATGACTCATTAGACCAACTGCTGTTCTCACTTGCCTCATTTTTTCCACAGGAGAATAGAGAAATAGCATCCAGGGAGCTGCTGGAGAAAATCTTCACATGCTCTCTTTCTAAAAGAGTTCTTTCTTCCCTTGTATGTTTTTATTCTTAGCCAGATGCGTCTCTAGCTAGCCCAGTACTAATTTACCCTGAAGTGATAAGGTACTCAGTGCCTCCTAAATTCTCACCACAGAAGGTAAGATATTTGAAATCAGTGTTCTCAAAGAATTCCTTCAAACTCCAGAATCCTGACCACTTTGGAATATTGTTGGACCTCAGATGGGTCTTCATAGACAAAGGAAGGCAGAACCTTTTTCTAACATGTCAATTTGAACAATTTAGCTTCAAAACCAACAAGGGCCCACCAGAGCGCTATTACTTAGTGGGAGGCCTAAATTCATGCTTGCAATAAGAATAATTGCTCCCATTTCCTGAAAAGTTTTTATGTATGAGGCACTGTGCTAACTAAGCACTTTACTTAGGGATATCTCTTGTAAACATCACAACAATCCTTTTAGGTTGGTTTTGGTATCCTCATTTGACTAATGAAAACTCATTTTCCTGATTCAAAGAATTTGAATTAAATAGCTCAGCAAAACATGCATGAAGCAGAATAGGAATAAATAAAACAAGAGCTCAATGACAGTGATAAATTGCAACAGACACACAGTATCATATGGAGGAGACAACAGGCACAGGCCTTGTCTCAAGTAAGGGGAATGACCCCTCTTCAGTTTCAGCTTCTTTTGCTGTGAGGGAACACAAGCTCAGTGTGTCCAGATCTCCAGTTTTTCAAGAGAAAGAAGAAATCTAAAATTGTATGTGAAATTGAAATCTTATTGTTAAACTTTGGCAACTATTAAAAAGATTTTCAGCTCTCTGCAGCCAAACAAAATACAGCTGTGGACTGGATTCAGCTTGTAGGCTGCCTGCTTGCAAACTCTGTCCGCTGTCCTGGGCAATTGGGAATCACTCGGGGTTCTTTTGTTCTCTTAAAGAAACATGGCTCCTTCACCAGAGGCCAGAGTGCTTTCAATTATCATTAATGGTTCGATAGTGTGGCTTCACCATTACCCACCCACCATCCCTTAGGAATACAGATATCTATGACTCCTGGTGACATTCACGCATAATTTGTAAATACATTGTCCTGTGAGACTTGAGGGATCCAAGCAGACAAGGGGGTACACAAGAAAGAAGAAGATACAAGAGAGAAAGGGAAAAATGAGAAAGATGATAGGGGCACCCTGCTGAGGACTGCCACCTCCTACCAGTCTCTGGCCCCTGCCTGTTTTCACCATTCACACCCCTGAAGCCCAGTGTTCAGAGCCTGGGCTCACCATCCTTCATTTCTGATTTCTCTCCACCAAGGAGATAAGGACGAGCCAGGGCCTCTCGGTGTGTTTTACATCAAAGGCCACTGAAGGGTCTTGACAGCCTGGATGTCAGTGCTGTAAATAAACCATTAATCACTCTGCCATTTCATGGACACACTCTTCCCAGAGGGCATGAACTTTCTCCAGGTCACTAATATAAACCACATCTTTCCTGAGCCAATGGGGGAGACAGAGTGGGGTGTCAGAGCTCGGAGAGCAGGCTTCCTCATTGACACAACCATTACTTTCCTCTTAAAACCACAGGTCCCTGTAGCTTGGAAATGGTTAATGAAAAGAGACACGGTTGAAATGGATTCGACAAATGAAGTCACAGCTTTGGGGAATGTGTACACCCCAAGGCAGCTCCTTCTATCCCTTCTAAACTCTCCACCTCTAAAGAAAGTACCAAGAGAAAGGCCACAGAGACACAACAAGATGATAATGATTTTGCCACTGACCCAAAGCAACACCCCTTTGGCAGTTCTCTATAGTCTGATTTCTAAGAATTAGGGCCCAGGAAAAAAAAAAAAAAGGTATAAAATGCTTTTCCAGAATAGTTCCCCTCTGTGTGTGGAAGTTGGAATCACCGGACCAATGGTCCTAACTTGGCCAAAGCTCCCTACCGGAGGCCCCATCTTTGGTCTAGATGCTCCTTGAGCTTCTGCTATGGGGAGACACTGCTTGAGATTCAGTAGAAAGACAGGTGAGGTCTTTGCTTTCGTGGCCTCTTCATTGTTGTTGGGGCAGGCAGCCGCTGAGCAAACTGGATCAATTTAGATAGTGATAAACCTATAGAGAACACAAAACCAGAAGGCAGTATCAATGGTGATAGGGGAGTGGCTACTTAAGTTTGAGTAGGAAGATGAAGGCATTCATTCACTCAGCAACTAAACATGGTAGTAGACACTAGGGAGGTTACCCAAGAGGTAGGAGTGATGTGTATGTTTGAAGGACCTTATTTTTAGCTGGAGAGATGAAATGAGCATGCAACAGTCCTCAAGAAATTATACATATGCAAAACCTTCATGCAAAGCTGTAAGACTGAAGGCTGACATTCAAGAAACAAGGAAGGGACCAGGATCAGGACAAGTTAAAGTAAGACAGGTCAGGCTTCTCAAAGATGAGTCTGAGCCATTGGGAATATAAATTGTGGATCTAGGTTGTGTCAGGGAAGAGAGCCTTCAGGCCTTCTCGCTGAGTCACCGGAAACTAGAATCAGGATTTGAAGTCCAGCGCTGAGATCCCCACACTGAATCGACAGGCAGGGAAGATAACGAGGCACCATTCTGAGGTCCAATTTGGAAGGAAGGGCAGAAAGAGAAATAATACTGCACTTCAAATAAATTCCAGATGCCTTCCGCTGGCTTCCCAAGCATTGCCTTCCTCCCCACCGTGGTCTTTCACCCCTCTCTCTTGCTGTGGCCACACTGGCCTTCTCGCCAACACTCACCCGGGCTCACCCTTGTGCATGGGGACTTTGCATTTGCGAATTCCTCTGCTCAGAAAGTGCCTCTTTTACATCTTTGCAAGTCTGATTCCTTCTTCTACGTTAGGTCTTGGCTCAGCCATGTTCCCTCGGTGAGGCCTCCCTGCACCTTCCCAATTCCTCTCCATCACTTCTCTCTGACATATTTTCTTCAGAACACTTGACAATCTGACATCTGTTGTTCCTTTATTTGTTTGCTTGCCTGTGGTCTGTTTCCCACCTCTAGGAAGTAAGTTTAATTTGACATGGAAGCTGTGTGCTTTGTCTCCTGCTGTATTCTGTTTGCTAAAATGCCACCTGGCAAAAGCGTAACAGAGACTTGTTGAAGTGATTAGTCAGCTAAGTGCCTACTCGGCACCAAGCATTATGCTATGCCCTTTCCATAATAATATGACGTTGTGTGCAATCCTCATAATAGTCCCAGGTGTTATCATGTTCATTGTATAGATGAGGAAACTGAAACCCAGAAAACCTAATCAATGTAATCAACATCATATAGCTAGTGAGCAGCTACCGAAACTAAGTCTGTCTAACCCTAAAGTCCACATGTTTTCCACTTTACCACTTTCTTCCTGGGGGAAAACAAGAAGTAAAATGAGGAATATTAAAGATCCAAATCAGGTTAAGATTCATGTGTCACAATTAGGGACCCGGGAAAGTCAATGCAGTTGTCCAGTGAAGTCCAAGAACACCACAGGTCAAGATCAGCATGTGTAAGAGCAGCGTCCCTGTTCACATTAGTATTGGAACCGGGCGAGGGGGGAAAGGAGGTCATCAACAGGAGAAGAGAAGAGTGATGGCCGCTTATATACCTACCGCTTATATATGTCTTCCTTGCCTGTTGATTCAGTGTGGGGACCTCAGCGCTGGACTTCAAATCCTGATTCTAGTTCCTGGTGACTCAGTGAGAAGGCCTAAAGTCTCTCTACCCTGACACAACTAGATTCACTTATATGGCAAGAGGCTGAGTACCGCCAAGCATACCTCTGAGTATGCCTGGGCTGGACACCATCCTAATGCCATTTACTCCCAGAGCTTCATCATATAGAGGAGGCAAAAGCAAAGAGGAAGAGAATGATACATTCAACACATGAAGTTAGGCTCGTCACAGCGATGATGCCTTGCCTCAAGGGCAGATAAAGAGAATTAAAATTATATATGTGATATATAACCTTGTAAAGTAAGGTTGACCTGGACTGGTCTTGCTCAAAATGTCCAAACAAGAAATGGGAAGTAAGCCTCACCACTGGCAGAGTGCCAGTCTGTGAAAATGCTTGTTGAGAAAGACTCTGAGGGTAAGGTAGTGTGTGTAACAGACCACAGTATGACCACTAAGCATGTCTGCTAAGGTGAAGGTGGTGGTGGCAGAGATGCTTAGTGAAATACAGAGAAGTGTATTTGCTACTCTTGCTGCAGAATTACATTGGCTTCCACATGAATGTATCTGCTGCCATGAAATGACACCACCAGCACCCATCCTCAGCATTCAGACATTAGGCCAGCCACCTTCATCATCTGCATTACACAGAAATAAATTTACTAGCTACCTTGACTCTTTGAAAAGATAGTGTGACAATAGCTACCATGTACTGTTTATCATGTGCCCTGGTGTTGCAAGGCAATTTATATTATCTGGAATCCATAAGCAAATATTATTATCTTCACTTGAGGAACCGAGGCTCAAAGAGGTTAAGAAAATTGTCCAAACTGGGTGTGGTGGCTTATGTCTGTAAGCCCAGCATTTTGGGAGGGCAAAGTGGTAGGATCCTTTGAGTCCAGGACTTTAAGACCAGCCTTGGCAATAGAGCAAGATCCTGTCTTTACAAAAATTAAGATAAAAAAAATTAGCCAGATATGGTGTTATGCACCTGTAGTCTCAGCTACTCAGGAACCTGAGGCAGGACAATCACTTGAGCCCAGGAGTTCCAGGCTCAGGTGAACCATGATTAGGCCACTGCACTTCAGCCTAGGTGACAGAGTGAGACCCGTGTCTTAAGAGAAAGAACAGAAAGAAAGAAAGAAAGAAAGAAAGAAAGAAAGAAAGAAAGAAAGAAAGAAAGAAAGAAAGAAAGAAAGAAAGAGAGAGAGAGAGAGAGAGAAAGAAAGAAAGAAAGAAAGAAAGAAAGAAAGAAAGAAAGAAAGAAAGAAAGAAAGAGAGAGAGAGAGAGAAAGAAAGGAAGGAAGGAAGAAAGGAAGGAAGGAAGGAAGGAAGGAAAGAAAGAAAGAAAGATGAAAGAAAGAAAGAAAGAAAAGAAAGAAAGGAAGGAAGAAAGGAAAGAAGGAAAGGAAAGAAAGAAAGAAAGAAAGAAAGAAAGAAAGAGAGACGAAAGAAAGAAAGAAAGAAAGAAAGAAAGAAAGAAAGAAAGAAAGAAAGAAAGAAAGAAAGAAAGAAAGAAAGAACTAAAAATTCTGAAGTCACAAAGAGTGAAGCCAGGATTAAAACAGAGCCTATCTGATTGCAAAACCAATTATTCTTTCAATGTTCTTTCTACCATATCAGCAGTTCTCAGATACCAGTCTCCACACGTGTGGGGAATCATTTCACCACTTCATGACAAAATGAGAAAACTAAAGACAATGTCATAATTTCCTTAATTCTACATTATCTGTTATAAGACATGATTATTTAACAAATATATCGGGGAGGAAAAAACACTACAGAAAATGTTCATGTTGATTAAAGAAAGTAAGATAGATGGTGATTTCAAACTTGTTAGTACATGACAAAAGTGTGTCTTACAATTGAAGAAATGAGGAACATGTTGGGTAAGATTCTGTCATAACTCAAGAACTGTACATTTATTCTGAGTTTATGTCATTCCTGGTTTTGTGTGTTTAACTTTTATAAAAATTGTAAGATTATAGATGATAGCTGCTCTTAAAAAAAATCCTTAGTTGGCAAAAACTAAAACTAAAAGTCCTCTCTGATCTTTTACTATTTGAAAAGTTCAAATGATTGAGAACCAATACACCATACTCCATGGTGTCTCACTCCAATTAAAGATGTCACAGCCTCAGGGCTCCTAAGTCATATTCAGCCCACAGAAGTACTTCAGTTTGGCCACATGGATTTTTAAATTTTGTGTTAACTGACAATATTTTAAAAGGGAGAATTTGCATACAACTCTGATTTCTGTCTTTTCTTTACAGTTCAAAATCTGGCTACACTCAGAATGTAGAGCTGGGTGATTGCTACTGCTTGTAGAAGAGGCAGCTCTCTAGTTGATGATATTATCTGTTGTTTCCTGTTGTGTAGTATCTGGATAGACTAAGGCAGGAACAGCCACAGAGGGTCCATGCCTCTTTGCATCCATGCCCTTGGGTTGTCCTCTTCCACACTCCCATGACTCAGATCTTGCCCACATGACTCACTTTGGTCAATGGGACCACAGCAAATGGAAACACAAGCAGAAGCTTGAAAAAGGTTTGTATGTGGGGGCTTGTCTTCTCTGGCTGCAGAGAGCCCTGAGACCCATGGTGTACGCAAACCTGCTGGAGGCCAACAACCTAGTGTGACCCCAGGTGGTGAGGCCATTCTACATTATCCAGCTCCAGTTGAGCCACCAACTGACTTGCAACCTCCTTAATGAGCCCAGGTGAGACCAGCAGAACTACCAAGCTGAGCCCAACCCAAACTGCACTATTACATGACTGTTGTCTTAAGCCACTAAATTTGAGGTGTTTCATTTTACAAAAAAAAAAAAAAAAAGGCTAACTGTAACATAACCATAACGTCACTCAGCATTCAGACATCTTACCTCTTGGATTAAAAAGGTATTTAAGTCTGTGACTCCTGCTTTAGGGTATCAAAGCCACATACACATAGTGTCTATGCATACACACACACACACACACACACACACACACAAACATTTGATTATTAAATAAGAGCAGGGAATTTAAATTGTTCATTCTTTCCCCCAGGACAGCACCTGGCACACAGTTGGCACTTAATAAATATCTTTTGAATGAATAAATGAATTCACAGATGTTTCACAAAGTAATTTAAGGAGTAGCCTAGAGGTGGTCACCACCCCCAGGACTTAAGCACTAGAAAAATCTCCGAGAAAATTTCCAGGTGGTGTTGAGCATCACTGAACACCCATTCCAGTCTGGCACACTGGCTTTCCAGACACCCCGCTATATCTGCTAAACTAGTTTTGGAAAGTCAGCACATGTGAGCCAACTCAATGGGGACTAAGGTTTGACAAGACTGGTAATAACAACATATTTGTCATTTGTGCTTAGCTTTCCACTGGTGTTGACAGAGGTCTCAACGGCAAAGAGACTGTGCTACGAAGGCTGAAGGAAATATGACGTGGCTGTGCATGTTGGCTGAAGAACAGCCAAAATGAGAACTAGATCCCGTTTACCTATTGAGTGAATTGTGACTGTTATGTTTCAAGGGATTAAAAAAGGAATGCCATGTGAAGGAAAACACTAAATCCTCCAAACACCCTGAAATGAACACATATCAATCTTGTTTCACTGTAAGAAATATTCAGTGAAGGGCCTCCCATCTTTTACCATTTTCTTGTTCATTCTCTTTCCTTTCTTAAAATCAAGGGAATGTTCATTAAATTAATAAAAGACACCATTCTGAGGAGTTGCACAGCAATCTGGAAACCATAACAATTGGAGAAGTGGGAAGCAACAAAATTGGAAGTCCTAGATTGTAGTACAATCATCTGCTTCTTGGTGACTTTATGGCTGAGGCAGCCAGTCTGTCTAAACTCTAGCTCATCTCTAAGATGGTTAAAAATAGGCCAGGTGGGGTGGCTCATGCCTGTAATCCTAGAACTTTCGGAGGCCAAGGTGGGTGGATTGCCTGAGCTCAGGAGTTCAAGACCAGCCTAGGGAACACAGTGAAACTCCGTCTCTACTAAAATACAAAAAATTAGTCAGGCATGGTGACGTGCGCCTGCAATCCCAGCGACTCAGGAGGCTGAGACAGGGGAATGGTCTGAACCCAGGAGGCGGAGTTTGCAGTGAGCCGCAACGATGCCATTGCACTCCAGCCTGGGTGACAGAGCGAGACTCCGTCTCAAAATAAATAAAAAATAAAAAAGGTTAAAAATAATATCTGCTCTGATTACTTTGTGTTAGCATTTTTGAGAAAATTAAAAGAGATGACATAAGTGAAAATGTCATTCAAATGTTAGTGATCATAGAATACAGTAGTAATGACAAATAGGAACAAATACAGGAAATTAAATAAAATTCATGCAAGGCCTTCCTACAATGGCTGTATGGCAGAGAGCAGGAGAACCAACACCAAACCATCAAGGTAGGAAGCAGAGAGGAATAAGGATCGGATTAACAGAGTGGAATCTGAAACAGAAAGATGTGGGTCTGGCAGGTGCCTTAAACAGGGATGGGACAGCCATGCTGGGGATCTGCTGCAGAAGGCACTGGGCATCAAGTGGGCAGCTGCTGTTCTTGCCTGCCCAGCATCCATTTCTCTTTCTTGCCTTTTCTTTTAGGATTGCTTCATTCCTTCATCCCATGTGCCATACCCATAGCCTGAGCAAGATCTTCCCCTGTGACCAGACCTATTCCAATCAGATTATCTTTCCTGGGGATGGAAATTTTTATTGGGGTGACGCAAGAATGGAAAATCTTTGAAGTGAATATATTCCTTAGAAGGATCCTAAAAAGACCATTCATGAGTCCTGCTACTGAAATCTCCATGGCTGCCTTCTTTGCAGTCCTTTCTGAGGCCTAATTGGTTAAACTAGTCAGCCCTTCTTTGATTTCATGAGCCACTTAGAATCCCTCCAATATCTTCTTTTCTTCCATCTCACTTTATTTATTTGTTTATTTATTTTTGGTTAAGTTAACCAGAGTCTTCTGCTGCTTATAATTAAACAAACGAATGCAAATAATGAAGGAACTTACTGAAGTTCTAGGTTCACAGTACTGGGACAACTGACTTACACATCTTATTGCTCCTGGTAGTGTTGACCTTCACCTTGTCCTAACCTGCTTACTTCTATGAATTTTCTGACATCAACTGGACAAATTGGTGGGTCTCTAAACAGGGAGGTACGGAAAAGATAGGTTTGTATGGGAAACCCAAGGCTGCCTTAGAGTCGCAGCTTAAAACAAAGTTGCTTCTGGAATACAAGAACAGAAATGGCAATGAGCAAAGCCTCTCCCTCATATCAGGTAAGATCAGGTCATCATTAGAACATTATGGCTAATTTTACATTCCACAACCTTATGAGTGTCTGAGGAAAGCCACAGTGAAAGAAATGAGGCAGCACAGAAATAGGACCAAGAGCCTGACTGGGCTCAAATCCACTGGTATGCTGTGTGACCTTGGAAAATTGCTTAACTTCTCTGTTCCTCTTTTACCCCTTCTGTAAAATGGAGATTCCTATCTCATAGGTACCTATCTCATGGTGTTGTTATGAGGGTCAAATAGTTTGGTATTTGCAAATGCTCCTAGAATCATGCTTGGCACATAGCAAGAGCTATATAAGAGTTTATTAAAACAAATTGTGAGTGTTTCCCATAAGAAAAGGTTGGGAAGCTGAGGCGGCTTAGCCTGGAAAGAAAATGTCTTTAAAACAACAATAACAACAACAACAACAACAACAAAACTCTTCGTAACAAATATGAACTTTGCCGAGCTAACCACATACCTTTTGATACTGAAAGGATGATCAAAGGAAATCAGCAAACAGGATTCTTGTGTCATGGCTTTTGGTATCAGTTATATCAGTTGACCTTTCTTTCTTTTGTCTGAGAAGAGGAGGATAAGTGTAGCCCAGAGAGTAAAGAGGCATTGATCCTGGCGTCCACGTAATGACAAGTAATTGTAACACAGAGAGGGAGGATGGTCCCGCCCCCTCTGTTTGGGGTCCCAGTATGTTGGCAATATTTTTGTGTTATTTAAAAGAGTCAGGGAAACATAGGGGCCTCCATCCTTCTGACTCATTGCCATTTGCTATGGTTTCAATGATTTTGTCTCCTCCAAAAATTCACGTTGAAACTTAACTCCCAATGCGACAGTATTGGGAGGTGTGGCCTTTGAGAGGTGATTGAGTCATGAGGCCTCCACTCTCAGGAATGCCATTAGGTGCCCTTATAAAAGGGCTTGATGAGGGAGTTTCTCCCTTTTACCCCTACCACAGGGGCAAAGACTGTGCCCCCAACACAGCATTACTCCCCTCTGGAGGATGCAGTATTCAAGGTACCATCTTGGAAGCAGAGGGCAGCCCTCCCTAGCAACCAAACCTGCCAGCACCTTGATCTTGGACTTCCTGGCCTCCAGAACTGTGAGAAATGCATTTCTGTTCTTTATAAATTACCCAGTCTGTGGTATTTTATTACAGCAACACAAGCAGACTAAGGCACCATCTCAGCCACTGACCTCCTGCTTCACTCCATGGTGGAATGCCCTTTTGCCTTCCCCTCAGTGGTAGGCACACAGTCGGCAAGTGTGAGGTAGAGGCAGTTGCCATCCTCCTGCACCACTGCTAGGGAAGTCTCTCTGGCTTAGGGTTAACACCTCCTTTCCCAAGAAACACCATGTTCCAAATATCACCCAAGGGTGGTGATATGGTTTGGCTCTGTGTCCACACCCAAATCCCATCTCAAATTGTAATCCCCACGTGTCGAGGGAGGGGCCTGGTGGGAGGTGATTGGATCACAGGGGTGGTTTCCCCCATGCGGTTCTCATGATAGTGAGGGAGTTCTCACGAGATCTGGGTGTTTGATAAGTTTCTGGCATTTCCCCTGCTCTCTCTGTCTCTCTGTCTCTCTGTCTCTCTGTCTCTCTGTCTCTCTGTCTCTCTGTCTCTCTCTCTCTCTCTCTCTCTCTCTCTCTCCTGCTACCCTGTGAGGAAGGTAACTGCTTCTCCTTCATTTTCCACCCTGATGGCAAGTTTCTTGAGGCCTCCCCAGCCATGTAGAACTGTGAGTCAATTAAACCTCTTTTGTTTGTAAACTACCCAGTCTCAGGTAGTATCTTCATAGCAGTGTAAAAAAAAGACTAATATGGTGAAAATCCCTGCCAGTTCAGCCTCTCTGGTTTTTGTTTTGTTTTTTCATATTCTGGCCTTCTGCCCACAGAAAATAGATTGTGGCACAGGGGCAAGAAAAAGGGAATAAAACAGGGAAACATCCACGGTAATCTGAGACAGGACAAGTGAATTACTAGAATGAGAATTGCACTTGGCATCAGCTCCAATTTAATTGTTCCTATTTAGCTAGAAATATTTGTGGTTCAGGCTGTCAGCAGTTACTTCTTGTTTCTCTATCTGATGGTATTCCCTGAACTATTAGTTGAAAGATGCTTGGGCAGAGAAACTTTCTCTCCATTGACTTAGATGCTAAAGTCAAGAATCTGGTGGGAGTAGGACCACCAGTGGGGCTTCCATTACTCCCCATTTGTCAACACTGTGTCTCCAGAATTTTCCAGATCCCAGCACTCAGTAGGATCACCAGCCATGGCCTTGCACACCAGTTTGTCTTCAATTTTCCCCATATTCCCTTCTCTAAATATTTTCCATATGCTTTTCATCCCTGACCCATGCATATACTCATTCTCTGATAGGGTTCTTATAAGACCTTCATAGACCCTAAGCATTTTCACTTTTGGAGGCCCCACCCCATATCAAAGCAGACATCCTAAAACTACATCCACACCCATCACCAGATATAACTTCCATATAACAATAGGTGAGTTGAGTTGCAGTTGACTAGTTGATATGCAATTACTTTTTTGTAGATATTTAATTAACATTTTAATTGTAATTTTGTAGCTTTCTTTTTATATTTTGGACTTTTTTCACAAATGAAACACTTTCACTGGCCTTTGAAAATCTCATATGCCCTAGATATTGTTGCCTGTAGTGGATAAAGTGGTTTTGTCTTTCAACCAAGGGAAGTGGCCAGAAAGCCATCCAAAACCCTGCAAATTTGGGAAACTAAACAGTGCATTTGGAAATGGTAAAGTCAAGCTTACTATTGGATTGTGCTGACCTTAAGATAAGTTAAACTGTAATGGGGAAAAAAAAGCTGATGAGGTTAAGGTCTCAGATCAGATTTTATTAGCATCATCTTAGATTATTATAATTAATCATAATAGTCACCTTTTATTGAATATTTATGGTTATTGGATGATTTGTATATATTTACATATAAATATATAAAATATTCAAAGTACTGTTTGAATAGCAAGGGTTCCAACTCCTACTCCTTTCTCTTTTTAGGAAAAAAGGAGGCATTAACCACCATATTATTATTTCAGTTTTATGTAAAAGAACAAGAAGAGATGCTCAGCCCAGATTATGGCTGTCAGGATTAGAAGACTTTCTACCTAACTCAGCAGAAGTGTAACAAACCAGGGTACCAAGGGGCAGGGGAGGTGGTAATTGTGTCTCTTATCTTGGGATTTGTGTCTGTTTTGAGACTTGTTATTACATCTGTTGTTGAGAGGATAGGATCCTACTGGAAATTATAGGCAAGGCAGAATGTCCTTCTGAGACAGAATTTCTTTGCAGACATCATAAACTGCATCAATATCCATCCTCAAACATAATTTACATGTAATTATGTAATAAATGAGTTGAGTTGTAGTTGGCTAGTTGACATATTATTCTTTCTATATGTGTAATTAAATATATTTAATTGTAGCTGTTAGGTCCTCTAGTCAGAGGACAGGTGCATAGCTTAGAGTAGAAGGAACTAGCTCTGCGTGTTTGTAGTATGGAGGCCTAGACTTGGCAATTTCACACTTCATCTCAGAAGCAGCAAGTGGCGGAGCACCCTTTCCTACAGGGGTGGATGTATGCTCCACTGGAGAGCAAGGATTCTGGTCTTCGTTCCCAGCAGACAGCTTCGGTTTACCACCTAACATGGTAATGGCTTAGGCTAGTAACTGGGATTATGCCTTTAGTTTTTCTACCCTGAGATTTAAAAAGCTAAAGTCAAAGAAAAAAGAAGGCAGCTGCCCAAAGTCATCCAAGTGACAATGATCATGAAGACAAGGAGCAAAAAGACCATTTTTACCAATTTTGCTAATGTGAGGAAACTGATGTGCAAATACTATTCCTAATTCTCACAACCAACCTATGAAGTACATGCTATCACTCTTCTATGGTTGAGAAAACTGAGTCTCAGAAAAATTGATTAATTCGATCCTAGTCACACAGACACAGTTTCTAGTGGTTGAGAACAGACTTAAACTCATATCTATTTAATTCCAAAGTCTTCAGACCTTCCATTTTTTCTCCCCACCCCGTCCCCTCACCTTTATGATAATAAGCAAGATAGCTAAGCCAATCTGTCTATGCAGCAGTCAATCTCTCTTCCATGGAGCTCCAGACTACATTCTCCCTAAGTAACTTACTAGTTAGTGCAGCATTTTTTATAAGCTTTTGTTTTTGTTGACTCTAAATGTCATGGTAGTTACCCAAGGCTGACATAAGGAAGCTCTTGTTGGTTTAATTGTTGGGAGCCTTGAAATACCTTCGTTCCTCTCCAACCCCATGTGCCATGGCCTCCAAATTGAAGACTGGGTTGCTCCAACTCCTACTTACGTCCTTCCAGCATGGACTGCTCCATTTCTGAGCCAGGGAAGGCTATGTTTTTAAACACACTTTTGCCCTCTAACTGCCTCTATCTTTCCTTGTCCGATCAGGCCAAGCTATGGCCACAGTTGTGTATAATTAGCTAACTTCACTCACTGTCTCCTATGTTTATGCTTCCCTGCCCAATTCCAGGTGATAAATAGCTATCCAAAGCCATGGGCTTGACCCCAGATGACCCCATGCTTGATTGCCTTCATCCCAGTACATGGGTCAGCACTCAGAGACTGCCATAGCCCTTGCTCAGCTGGTAATTGATTTCCATGTGAATTCGTGGGCCAGTTGGTAGAACTGGGGCATTGGGTGCATTGATTAATAACATAGGCAGGGGGGAAGCCTACGGTAGCCACCATTTTGGAGCATGTCCATCAGAATATTCATTTCAAATAAAGTATTTTATTTAAGTAACCTTGTCTACCCAGTGCCAGGAAGTATGTATAATGACCTTTGTAAAGGATTCCTATCCCAAGGCTCCCAGACTTCTGACAATAGGAATTCAATGAGTAATTCTCTTGCCACAGTTTCCCCAATAACCATTTTCTTTTCGACCATTTGTTTAGCTTCTGTGCTGGCTGATGCCAATCGGTTATCAACAAATGAGGAATAGTGTCTAGGTCACACTTCTGTTTTCCATCTAGTGATCTGTTTATTTATGCATCATTAATACCTTCACTTTAAGAGTTGTTAGTACATCAAAACAATGTTTGTTCAAGCTCAGTGAAGTGCGGTGAAGAGGCAAGGATCCCAGATAAGAAGTTTGAAGTCCCACTTTTCACTGGTTGTGTATGTCTGCAATTATTTCACCTATCTGGCCTTGTTTTCTTCATTTGTAAAAATAAAATAAGATAAAGAAGAAAGGAGAAAAAAAGAAAGAGAGAGGAAGAAAGGAGAGAGAGAGGGACAGAAGGAATAAAAAGAGAGAAAAAGAGGTTAGACTGAATAAACCATTCCAAAATTCCCCTCTAGCTTCTTGTTTTATGTATTTTGAAGCTACATTATTAGGCAAATAAACCCTGATAATTGTTATGTCCTTTTGATGAAGTGACTCCACTATCATTATGAAATGACTTCCTTTATCACTAGGAATATTCTTTGCTGTGAAATCTACTGACTATTGATGCAACCATTCCAGCTTTCTTTTGATTCATGTTAGCATGGTATATCTCTTTTCAACTTTTACTTTGAACCTATTTGTACTTTATATTTAAACTGCATTTTTTGTAAGGAGCACATAGTTGGGTCTTGCTTTTTTCCCCTCTGCCTTTTAATTGGACTATTTAAACAACTTAAGCCATTAACATTTCATGTGATTGTTGATATGGTTAAATTTAACTCAATCATCTTACTACATAGTTTCCATTTTTACTATCTGCTCTTTGTTTTCTTTTTGCTCCTATTTTACTTCTTTTTTTAAATTATTATTATTATACTTTAAGTTCTAGGGTACATGTGCATAACGTGTAGGTTTGTTACATATGTATACTTGTGCCATGTTGGTGTGCTGCACCCATCAACTCGTCAGCACCCATCAACTAGTCATTTACATCAGGTATAACTCCCAGTGCAATCCCTGCCCCCTCCCCCCTCCCCATGATAGGCCCCGGTGTGTGATGTTCCCCTTCCTGAGTCCAAGTGATCTCATTGTTCAGTTCCCACCTATGAGTGAGAACATGCAGTGTTTGGTTTTCTGTTCTTGCCATAGTTTGCTGAGAATGATCTTTTAAATTGAGTCAATGTTATATTTTTAGCTATAACCCCTTGTTGTGTTATTGTAATTGTTGCATTAGTGGTTACAGTGTATATCTTTAACTTACTATAGTCTACTTTCAAGTGATATTATTCCACTTCACATAGAGTATAGAAACCTTGCAATAGTGTACATCCATTTGTTTCGTCCTAACTTTTATGCTTTTATACTAAATTTTACGCTGTCATGCAGTATGCTTTTAATTATGTTATAACCCTCATCTACATTTTTATTAGTTTTTGAACAATTGTCTTTTAAAGAAAGTTAAACAAAGAAAAAGTCTATATTTACCCACATAGTTGTCATTTCCCATGTTCTTCTTTCTTTATGTATGTGCTTTATCCAGCTGGTCCCATCTTCCTTCTGCCTGAAGGACTTCCTTTAACATTTCCTGTAGTGCACATCTGCAGTTGATGAATTCTTTCAGCTTTCATAATTCTTAAAAAGTCTATATTCTACCTTTGTTTTTTGTTTTGCTGGGTATAGAATTCTGGTTTGGCAGGATTTTTTTCTTCTTCTTCTTTTCTTTCTTAATTTAAAGCTGCTGCTGGTCCACTACCTTCTCACTTGCATTTTTTTTCTGAAAGGACAACTGCTGTCATTCTTTGTTCCTTGGTACATAATGTTTCCTTTTTCTCTGGCTGCTGTGGTATTTCCTGTTTAACATTGGTTTTGAATATTTTGATTATAATGTCTCTGTACAGTTTTCTTTTTTTTTTTTTTGTGCTTAGGTTTCACTGATCTTCAATGTATCCGTTTATAGTTTTCATTTAATTTGGAAATTTTCAGACATTATTTCTTTAAATATCTTTTCTCCTCACCCTTCTTTTTAGGGGGATTTCAATTACACATGTATTTAGCCACTTGAAGTTTTCTGCTAGCTCTTTGATGCTTATTTCTATTTTTTTTTCTTAATTTTTACCTTTCAGTGTTTCATTTTGGTTAGTTTTTATTGCTATGTCTCTAAGTTTACAAATATTTTCCTCTGGAACATTCAATCTATTAATGTGATGGCAGCTCTTCTTCACAAAAATGACAACCACCAAATGCAGAAGGAATGATAGTATTAGAAAATCACTGATTATCAACTCCCAACTGAGTAACGGACTCAGACGGACTCAGGCAAGGATGAACAATAGATGCTAAAGTATTGGGTGAAAACAGTTCTGTAAATATTTATCTACTCATCAAAACAAGATAAATTACACTCAATATTTATCATTTCTAGAATCAGAGAAGTATATATTACTTTAGGAAGATTTCTATCAAAATGGTTTTAAAAGTAGGGAGCAGAGAGCAGTGAAGCTCTGGTGCAGGGATCAATCATAGAGAGTTCTAGGCATCTGGAAAAGTCATTACATGCAACATAATTCCCTGACCCTACGAGTAAATAATAATAATAATTAAATTTTGTGTTCCCAACTGCCCCCTGAAAGTTTTTGGATAACGGCTGCCAAGGGTGTCAAGAGAGAAGGTACAGGTGACTGGTAGTTGAAAGTCACCTGGAATATACTGTGTTGGGCAAGGACTACATCTGCAATAAGTGTCACTCAAACAATTCATCACAACTCGTAATTATAGATTTGTTTCTATTGTTATTTGATTCATGGTTGAATTCCCCGCCTAGACTGTAAGTACAAGGAAAGGACCTGTTTGTTTGTTTGTTTGTTTGTTTTTGTACGCCAGCATTTAACAGGGTAACTGGCACACAGAAGGAACTTGATAACTACTTCTCAAATGAATGAGTGAGTGAATGAATGAGTACATAAATGAATGAAGATAGCACTGTGGCTCATGCCTGTAATCCCACTACTTTGGGAGGCCAAGGTGGAAGAATCGTTTGTGACTGGGAGCTCAAGACCATCCTGGGCAACGTAATGAGACTCTATCTCTATAAAAAATAAGAAAATCAGCCAGGTGTGGTGGTGCATGCCTATAGTCCCAGCTACTCGAGAGACTGAGGTGAGAGGATTGTTGGAGCCTAGGAGTTTGAGGCTGCAGTGAGCTATGGTTGTGCCACTGCACTCCAGCCTGAGCAGCAGAGCAAGACCCTCTTGAGGAAGAAAATGAAGATGAAAAAGGAGGAGGAGGAGGAGGAGGAGGAGGAGGAGACACTTTACAGTGGATACTTTTTTAATGAAACAGTCCTGTGTTAACACTAGCTATGAGGTGTACTAACTTCTAAGTGCCCGGAAGCAGCAACGTAACCTGTCCCCTTCACTATTTTAACCCTAACACCAAGAGTGCCTGGCATAGAGTAGGCATTCAATAAATATTTGCTGAACTAATAAATTAGAATAGCTGTCTCCACCAGACTTCATGAGGACAAAGGCAATCTTTGTAATAGCTCTGGTATCAAACACGAGCCCTGTACATAGTAATGGTTCAATAAACAAGGAGCAAATTAATGACTGATGAGTGCATGAATCCCATCTACACTTCCTTATTAAACTGAGTGAAGGCTGCAAATGTTCTGAGGAGAAACAGCTCAGAGAAGTCCACAGGGCTCTAGCAGCGTGTGCACGGGGAGGCCAGGTTGGTGGGGGGCTGGCCTGCCAGGTAAGGCCTCACCTGCTATGGTCCCTGCCTCTCTGGAACCCTGGAGCTGGACTCATTCTGACTTTGCCAGGAAAGTGCTAGCTATGAACTCTGACATTCCCCTCCAGAGAGTGTCCATGTCACTGTTTTCCTGTTCAGTGGCCAGGCTGGCTTAGCCGTGGGCCAAAAGGCTCCCTGAGGAGGGCTCTCTGGAGCCCCCACTGAGCCTGTGAGAGGAAATGGTCCAGAAGAAGAAGGACCATCATCCAGAAAGAGACGTCAACAACTCAGTATTATTTTTGGAGCTCTGAACTTGAAAGTATAAGTTTTGTTAAAGCACCAACCATATTTTAAAAAATAAAATAAATAAAATAAAGCAGAGAAGGCTAGACTAACCTTCCTGCTAATAAACTTAGAATTTAAGAGAGTATTGCATCTGAAACCAGGCCTTGTCTCAGAGATTCATGGAGCTGTATTGATTCACATGGTCTGTGATTTGTTTCTGACCTCTTAATATACCTACCACGTATGCCTCAAATCCTATGACAGCAGGTGCCACCTGGACAAAGCTTTCTCTATACAGGACAAAACTCCAGACAAAGGCTCATTCATTAATGCTACAGTGTAGGAAATTGCATTCCAGTATGTTGAAAGCATCCATTACCTCCCGGATTTTGTAGTACTGGATTTGAATTGATCCAAACTCTTAAATTCAAATCTTCCAAAAGAAAAAACCGAAAGGAAAAGCAGCTCACCCCCACCTGGTAGCCCTGACAAACTAAGGAAAACTCCAATTTGATTCAGATTGGATCAGAGCCAATTACTAGCCATGCGAAGAGAGGAGCTTCTCCTACTTCACCAGGTCCCTGAAAACAAAATAATTGCCTTAGCTCCTTGCTTCTCAACCTGTGGATCCTGAATCAACAGCATCACATTATCTGGGAACTTTTAGAACTAAAAATTCTTATGACCTTGGATTAGGCAATGATTTCTTGGATATAACACCAAAAGTAAAAGCAACAAAAGGAAAAAAAAAAAAATAAATTGAACATCATCAAGTTTGTGCTTCAAAAGACACTGTCAAGAAAGAGACCAGACAGCCCACAAATGGGAGAAAATATTTTCAAATTAAATATCTGACCATGATCTAGTATCCAGGACATCTAAAGAACACTTACAACTCAGTAACAAACAGTTAAAAAAAAAGATTTTAAAATGAGTAAGGGATTTGAATAGACATTTCTCTAAAGAAGATAGGCAAATGGCCAATAATCACAAGAAAAGATGCTCAACATCCCCAATCATTAGGGAAATCCAAGTCAAAACCATACCCACTTCACATCCACTTGGATGGCTGTAATAAAAAAAAAAAAATCAGACAATAACAAGAGTTAGAAATGATACGGAGAAATTGGAGCTCTCATACACTGGTGGTGGGAAGGTAAAATGGGAAACCAGTTCAGGAGTTCCTCAAAAAGGTAACTGTAGAATGGCCACATGACCCAGCAATTCCACTCCTAGGTATTTATCCAAGAGAATTGAAAACATGATCACACAAAAACTTGTACACAAATGTTCATATGAGTACTATTCATAGTAGCCCCCCAAATGGAAACAACCCAGATGCCCATCAATTGATGAGTGGAAAAACAAAATGTGGTTTATCCCTACAATGGAATCAGCCATCAAAAGTAATAAAGTGCTAATTCATGCTACAACACAGATAAACCTTGAAAACATTATGCTTAGTGAAAGAAGCCAGACACAGAAGGCCCTATATTGTATGATTCCATTTGTAGGAAATGTTCAGAATAGGCAAATCCATAGAGACAGTAGGGAAAGTAGATTTGGGGTTGTCAGGGGCTGCAGGGAAAGAAAAACAGGGAGTGATTTTCAATAAGTATGAGATTTCTGGGGTAATGAAGATGTTCTAGATGGTGGTGATGGTGTCACAACCTTGTAAATATACTAAAAGTCACTGAATCTTGTATTTTGAAAGTGTGAATTTTACGATAGGTGAATTATATCACAATAAACAATGAAGAAAAAGAAAAAAGATCTCAGGCCCCACCCCAGACGCACTCTATCAATATCTGTGTTATAACCAGATCCTCAGATCACAGAAGTGCACATTAGTCTGAGGAGCACCAGTGGGACACTGGTTGGTATAGGTGACTGCAAATTGGAATCACCTGGGGAGTTTTCACAGCTACTCCCTTATGTGCTGAGCTATCTTTCTGTGTCTCATCTGCTCAACTCACCTGGAAACTCCTGGGGTGTCTAGGATGGGCCTCGAACTCCGTGATGGCCCCTTGCAAGGCCCCTCTTGGTCCTCAAAAGCACATATGGCTTGAATTAAGAGCAGGAACTCTGGGCCAGACTGTCTCATTCAAATTGTAGCAGAGACACTGACTAGCTATGAGAAATTGGACAAATCACTTAATATCTCATGCCTCAGTTGGCTGGAGATAATAACACCTACTTTATAGGGTTGCAGAAAGGAATAAACTACTTAATATATATAAAGTACTTAGAATAACACCTGGCATGCAGTAAGCATTACACACACACACACACACACACACACACACATATATATGTATTAGATATTATTATATATGCAAATATTATTTCTTTTCTTTAAAATTTATTTATTTTTTATTATTATTATACTTTAAGTTCTAGGGTACATGTGCATAATGTGCAGGTTTGTTACATATGTATACTTGTGCCATGTTGCTGTGCTGCACCCATGAACTCGTCAGCACCCATCAACTCGTCAGCACCCATCAACTCGTCATTTACATCAGGTATAACTCCCAATGCAATCCCTCCC
>NW_012108275.1:750584-764652 GCF_000951045.1 Mandrillus leucophaeus | reverse complement strand
AGTTGGATTCCTAGGTATTTTATTCTCTTTGAAGCAATTGTGAATGGAAGTTCATTCATGATTTGGCTCTCTGTTTGTCTGTTACTGGTGTATCAGCCCAAAATCTCCTTAAGCTGATAAGCAACTTCAGCAAAGTCTCAGGATACAAAAATAATGTGCAAAAATCACAAGCTTTCTTATATGCAAATATTATTTCTTAATAATTTTCCGGCCAGGTGCAGTGGCTCATGCCCATAATCCCAACACTTTGGGAGGCCAAAGCAGGCGGATCACTTGAAGCCAGGAGTTCAAGACCAGGCTGGTTAACATGGTGAAACCCCATCTCTACTAAAAATATAAATTAGCTTGGTGTGGTGGCTCACACCTGTAATACCAGCTGCTCAGGAGGGTGAGGCACAAAAATCATTTGAACCCGGAAGGCAGAGTTTGCAGATCCTGCAGCTGCACTCCAGCCTGGGTGACAGAGCAAGATTCTGTCTCAAAATAATAATAATATTAATATTCTTATATACTCCATTATTACACATTGTATATTATTATGTAATAGTAGCAACTATTGAACTCTGACCATGTGCTAGGTACTGAGCTGGTGTTTCATATTATTTTTTGTAATTTTTGCAATCATTCTATGAGATAAGAATTCATTCAGCAAATATTTAGTAAGGACCTGTCAACCACGTACCTGACCCAGATGAGAAATTGAAGTCCAGGGAAGTTAAGGGACCTACCCACAGTCACAGAGCTAATGACAGAGGAGCCCAGTCTGACTACAGAATCTAGGCTCTTGCCCTCATCTTCTGTGGTCTTTCTTCAAAAGGATACAAACTGGCAGGAGAAACCCAAAAGCAAGATGCCAGTTGGGTGCAGGCGTATGGTGGGGGAGTTCAGGAATTCCCTGCAAAAGGGCATTTGGAGTGGCCCTTGGGACCAAGGCATTTGGTCACCTTAGAGGTGGATGTGTGGGCAGCCCCAGCCCAGTGGAGGTTGGGTGCCAAGGGAAGGAGGGCAGAGGGTCACTGTGATTGTGCTGGGCTTTTGGGGCCCTTAACCCCTGCTGCAGCGGGAACCACTCCTGGGAACACAAAGGCATCTCTCTCCTGGAGCCCCAGCAGCCACCCAGGCTGGGAAGCCTCACCTCTCAAACAGGACAGCAGCAGCCCAGTGGCCAAGCTCAGCTGGCAGGTTCACTCACACAAAGCTTATCACTTGGTCATTTAACCCCTTAGCCTCCAAAGCAGAAATCCACAAATCCCCTGCACTTATTGACCTGTCTCTTTTCCTAGCAACTTTATACTCTAAAGCTGCTGAATGCAGGAGGCAGAAATGTAAGCAGATCTCCAAATGACCATCAAGAGTTGCTTGAACACATCATGTCCCATGTCCACGTAAGACCCCCACCCTGAACTCCAAATTGCCTCAAACTGTCAGAAATTCTTTACTTCCACCTCTAAAAGCCTGAAAAAGAAAGTCCCTTATGGGCTCTAACTCTTTCCATTATTCAAACACAAACGAT
Source organism: Mandrillus leucophaeus (assembly GCF_000951045.1). Classification (NCBI taxonomy): domain Eukaryota; kingdom Metazoa; phylum Chordata; class Mammalia; order Primates; family Cercopithecidae; genus Mandrillus; species Mandrillus leucophaeus. The sequence goes on along the minus strand of NW_012108275.1, from coordinate 763,139 downwards.
GTTTAAATAAGCATCGTTATTGTATATTCGGATTTCAAAGTGGGCTTTTCCCCATCCAGATGTTATTGCTTACATGACTGTCTACATCCAGAGAAACACTGCTGAGGACGCCACCTCTGAGACACTTTTCTGTAACTCACCACTTGGCTGTTCTCTTTCCAAAGAAAAGACTGTTTTTGATGTAAAACACTAGTTGATTTCAGAATCTGGCTTTCTCCCTGTTAAACTTTCTCCTCACTTACCCTACCCAATCAGAAGTCTCTTTCCTAATGGAATTGCTGGAACCACTTACCCTCCATTAAGATGCTAACCTGTTGTGGAGGGGAGGGAAGAAAGAGAGATGTCTAAGTGAGTAAATAGACTCAGACGGAATGAAGGATTGTGGAGACATTCCCATTTTGTGAGTGATTTTTGGGGTTAGGGAATGGTAGGCAGGGAGGAGAGAGGGGGATTAGACCCCCAGAATCATATTTTCACCCTGTTCTCCCAAAGCAAGGAATAACTAAGCTAGCTGTTTAGTGAAATTAGAATCACATTTGGTTTTAATTTAATCTTTACTTTCACACTTTTGGATGGGCACCAAGATTGAAAGTCACTGTAACATGAGTCCATGTGTTTTTTTTAAGTTTTAAGTTTTGAGACGATTAAGTCCACTTTAGACTTTTATAAAAATTAAAAGTTTTAAATGAAGTACAAATGATCTCACCACCTCAATATAGCAGCTCATCTGGTGTCCTTGCTTCTGTGTGTGTGTGTTTAAGCATATTACCTAAATACGGGTATCTGGTCTGATTCTGGAATAGAGTTGGGCTTGGACGGCTCTACAAGGGATGGATAGGTGGAGAGTGGGGTGGGGGACACTGAGAGCAGATGCCAAGGAGTTCAGTCTTATATTAAGAGAGGCAGTGTGGTGGAAAGATTGTGGACTTTGGAGTCAAAAGACATGGCTCATAGTCTGACTCAATCATTTACCTACCTGACTTTACCATTTGGGTAAGTCAAGTAACTACTGTGAACTTAGGCCTTCTCTTCTCTCAAGGGGACAAAAGACAACTAATTTGCAGAAAGCGTTAAAGGTAATGTGTAAAAAGCATGTTAGCTATTATTATAACATACAATTTTCCCATAGTTAACGTTCAGTTGAACTATGTAGCCAATTTGCTGTCTTTCTTGTGTCACCTAGCTGTATTGTTAAATGTACACCGCACCCTTTTCCGTCAACTTTTGTGCCTTTGAGTAGCATTCTGGTATCTCAGATCAAGAGGCTAAAATAAATTTTCTTTCTAAAAGTAGTAGGAAGCACATTCTTTGCCCTAACAGGAAGCAGCTGCATAGAAGAATGAGAGCAACAGCAATGACATTTCTTTCCACATAGTTAAGCACTTTCCCTGCCTTAGAGCAGAGTTTCTCAGCTTCAGCGCTAACGGCACATCAGACCAGATAACTCTGTTGTGTTGGATTGTCCTGTGCTTTGTGGGATCTATAGCAGCATCCCTGGCCTCTCCCCACTGGATGCCGGTTGCAGCCTCTCCATCCTAATGCACTCACATTGGGACACCAAAAACGTCTCCAGACATTGCCAAATATCTTCTGGCAGGCAAAATCAGCCCCTAATGACAACAACTGCCTAATAGCATTTAACCCTCACAGCAAACAAATAAGGTTGGAATAAACATTATTCCCTTTTACAGAAGAGGAGACTGAGGGTGCTAGCAGGTAGATGACATAATGGAATAGGACTCAGACCTGCCTATAATCGTTCCACCGACAAAGGGCTCTGAGAACTGGAGAGGAGTTACTAGAGCATCTCCTGTTTCATCTATAGAGCCCTGAGCAGAGGCAGGGAGGGCAAGGTGGCTGCTTCCAGGGAAAGGCAGCTGCTTCCAAGATCACTGCCTTCCCATGTTCAGCAGTGGAACCGGACTTTTGAGCTGCCATGGGGCAGCCAGGAACGTGGAGGACAGACCAAGGGAGAGTGGTGCTCCTAACGCAAGAGAAGAAAAGACTCCAAGGAGAGAGTTACCAACTGTGTCGGCTGCTGCTAATCACCTGCAAGAGGTCAGCTCAGCCGGGGAAAGCTGGCCAGTGGGGAGGTCCTAGAGGACCCTAAAGAGAGTTGGTCAAGTGGTTCAAACTACTAACTTACAGTAATGTATTATGAAATCCATGTTACATGTTATTATTTTTTAGATTAAAGATTGCATATGAGGGCCATGTTTATACTATTAAATGCATTTCTAATTAAAAATATGGTAGCATCTCATGAGGAGTGTTCTACAAAGAAGATTACGGGTTTCAGGCCCTCCTCTTTTGGAACAAGTTTGAAAGCCTCGGAACTGTGACTTAGTTGATGAAGAAGATCGACAGCTGCCTGAGGGAAGGGGTTCAGATGAACTGGTCTTTCCTTTCCATGCCAAAAGGGGCACAGCCATCACTATCAAATCTTCAGAACCAAAAATCAGGATGTGAAGTCCTAATGTAAACCAATGTCCATAAATGATCCACCAGAACAGAAGATTGAAAACCAGAACTGCCCTGGAAAATTCAAAATGTGAAAGGGCTGAGGCCCACGTTTCATAAATGAAGGGGCAGGATTGTTAACTCGGGCCCATTATAAAATACTATGTGATGGTAAAATGCTTGTTTCTGCCTTACTAAATCTTGAGGCAACTTCCTTTCTGATTGCATGAATAAACTTGAAACTGCAACTGCATGAGCTTTGTGATATAAACTTTCCCTTGCAATAAATATTATAAAGTGGATTTAGGATAGAAATTCAGAAGAGAAACCCTTGACCTTGGGTCGGCTGCAGAATGCTGTCAAGAACAGAGTTCATCTGCAGTAACACTGTCAGCATTACAATTAGTAACTTCACATGGTCCTAATTGATTTCCTGGGAGTATTTCCCTGCCTTTGCTATTTTTTACCAAAATTTTGACTCTGAAAATCTCTGTTTCCTCAAAAGACTAGAAAGTAATGTTCTGTCTGGGGAAAGAAGGACATTTAAAATGTTTATCTATTGCTAACACTTCACCAATTCTTCCAGTTGGAATAGCTTGAAGTAAACAACACTAGGGAACCTGTCCCCCAGAATTTTCCTGTCCTATCTCCATCATCACCCCTCCTTCCTCATTTTGTTTCCAATATTTGGTATTGGTATACCAATATTGGGTATATAGTTTACAACGTGCATTGGCATTCAGGATTTCCTGCAGGTCAGGAGACCTAGGCCAACTCCTTCAGCTAAGGCTGCCAGTACCCTCAAAGTGAAGTGGGGAAAGGCAAAAAGAAAGTTGCAAAAATTATGATACAGTTAAAACATTTGGCCAGGTGTGTTGGCTCATGCCTGTAATCCCAACCCTTTAGGTTCACTCGAGGTCAGGAGTTCAAGACCAGCCTGGCCAACATGGTGAAACCCCATCTCTACTAAAAATACAAAAATAAGCTGGGAATGGTGGTACACGCCTGTAATGCCAGTCCCTCAGGAGACCCAGGGAGGAGAATGACTTGAACACAGGAGGTGGAGGTTACAGTGAGTCAAGATTGCACCACTGCACTCCAGCCAGGGCAACAGAGCAAGACTCCATCTCAAGAAGTATATATATACTTAACAAATTATTACTTTTAACATACATATACTAATGCAATACAATGCAATTATATTACACTGATGTATGAACATGCTTGTGTGTGTATAATTTTTTTTAAATCTAAATTTGAGACAATTTGTGAATATGAGGTCAAAAGACCTCCTTCTGTCTCCCCAGCTACTCTTGCACCACCTTACCTTACTCACATCTATAGAACTGGGCTTTTCACAATAACTCCGCAACTGTATGAGCAGTTATTCACATCTATAGAACTTTACTTTTCACAATAACTCTGCATGCATAAAAATAATGTATAGAATTAGTATTATTTCCACTCGATATAGAAGGAAACCAAGGCCTAGAAGGTTACCTTCTAGCTTTGTGCCTAAGATCACAAAGCTGAGTGGCTGAGCAAATGAATCAAACTTAACCTTTGCATTCCAAATTCAGCATTCTTTCCACCACGGGGCCTTGTCTTAGTCCATTTTTGTGCTGCTATAACAGAATATCATGGACTGGATAACTTACAGAGAAAATTCTACTGTTCTAGAGGCAGGAAAGTCCAAGGTTAAGGGGCTGCATCTGGTGAGGGTCTTCATGTTGCATCATACCGTGGTGGAAGGCAGAGGGTGAGAGAGGACCAGAAAAAGAGAACAAGAGAGCCGAACTTATCTTTTTATCAGGAACCCACTCCCACAGCAACTAACCGACTCCATTAATCCACTCATGAGAGCAGAGCCCTAATGACCTAATCACCTCTTAAAGGTCCTCCCTCTCAACACTGTTGCACTGGGGATTAAGTTCCCAACACATGAGCTTTGGTGAACACATTAAAACCATATCAGACCTCATGTCACCTCTTCCAAAATGCTTTCCCCAAATAATGAGAATTAACTATGATCCTCATCGTCAGAAAGATGCAAACACCCACCAGTCCATAATTTAAAAGTAAACATGTGCTAAACTGCATGGTACTCGGGGAAAATCAAACGGGGTTGGGGGGTGGAGAACAGATTTAATTTCAACCCCAGAAGCCTCAAGGTAAGTAACCCCATTTCTATTCTACACTTCATAAACTCTATACTCTCGGGTATAGGGTCTCCCAGGTAATCTGAGCTCAGTAAGAATTCACTGGCTGGGTGCAGTGGCTCACGCCTGTAATCTCATCATTTTGGGAGACCAGTGCAAGATGGATCATAAGGTCAGGAGCTCGGGACCAGCCTGACCAACATGATGAAACCCCATCTCTACTAAAAATACAAAAATTAGCTGGACATGGTGGCATGCACCTGTAATCCTAGCTATTCGGGAGGCTGAGGCAGGAGAATCGCTTGAACACAGGAGGCAGAGGTTGCAGTGAGCCGAGATAGTGCCACTGCACTCCAGCCTGGGTGACACAGCAAGACTCTGTTTCAAAAAATTTTTTTTAAAAAAGGATTTATTTATCCAGCTAATATTTATAACGCCGATGGTAGGCTGAGTGCTGGACAACAGGCTGGAGATCTAAAAGCAACTCAGGAATTCTCTCTGGCCTAAAGGTACTCCTGGCTCAAAGTAGAGACAAAGCAGAAGACAGCAGGTGCTATCAAGACACATTGGGCCATTGGGTAGCAATTTAAAGGCAAGGCCAACAATAAAATAAGATTAAGTGTCCGGCAATAAGAAACTGTTTAAAAATAAAATCATCCAGAAGAGGGAATTCTATGTACATACTTGTAGAATGCCATGTCTTTATTTTAAAATATGAACCAACATATCTTTAAATGTACCACAGGTTGAAAATGGCATATAGAATATGCTCTCTATGCAGATCTATAACACAGATAATCTAAATACAGAAAGAAATGAACCAAAACATTAGCAGAGGTTGTCTCTGAGTAGTGAGATTATACATGGTTTTAGTGGATTTCTTATTTGAGCTTATCTATACTTTCTAATGTTAATAAATAACATGTTTCATATTTGAAATAAGTGAAAACCCAGGAAAGGTCATTTTACCTATATCTACAAAAAATCTCACAAATCATGGAGGAATGCTTGTTACAGTGTTTGGCAAAAAGAAGCAGTAAAGAAATTGTGGGAAGAATATACTGTCTACTTTGTATTAAGAAGAGGGAATAAAATCTTGAAGACCAGAAGACAACCCACTGAAATGTGATGGGTGTTGTCTTAGGGGAGTGATTTTTTATCTCTTATTTTTTCTTGCATTTTTTCGTTTTCTGCAGCAGTACTGGAAATTAAACATTAAGTGATTAAGCAGAAACAACTTGAACTATAGGAGTACGGAAAAGGTTACCATGGATGTTTGTGTTTCTGGGAAGAGGAATGAGCCACCCAAGAGTGGAGAATATTTTTGCCTTGACTCCCACAAAAAGTGAGTTTTACCACCCCCAAAAAAAGTTAAATGCCCTCCCTATTGCAAGAGAACACCAAAAATGCTATTTTTAAATGATCTTGGCAAAGTCAAGTGGCTTAAGAATGCACAGGTACAGAACAAGTCAGGCAGGGCAGAGAGACAGCTGTATAAACAGTCATTGGTATTCAACAGCCAAGGCAAGGAGGTGCATTTAGAAAAGTATGGTAAATGAATCCATGCCTTCCAAATAAAGCATTGGTTAAAACTTAGTAGCTGAGATCAGCCTGGGCAACAAAGCAAGACCCTTTCTCTAAAAATAAATAAATAAATAAACCTTAGTACTTAAAGATTGTATGTTTAACAAACCTAAACTCAAAGTCTAAGAACTTTCTGGAATCAGTATTTAAAACTGTTATTAGGCAAAGACATCCTAATGATACATGGTCTCAGACAAAGTGGGATCTGCCAGCATGTCCCCCAAACTGGCAATGTGAGTAATCCAGGCTGTTCTAGAACCAGTTTTTGGAGGGGTCGTTTGCTCCTTGGTGAGGGGCAAGTGGAGATGGTGCATCTTTTAAACATTAACAATTTTCAACAAAATTTTTGTCAGCTTCATAACGTCCTCAAATTAAAGAACCACTTCAGGGATAGTTATAGTTGCTTTACTTAGGTGGACTTTGCCTAATATTTACTGCCCAAATTCTAATGCCAAATTGAGCAAAGCCGAATAATGATAAGAGCTACTATCTATTAAGTTTTTACTTTGTGCCAATCCCTTTACACACATGATCTCATTTTATTCCCAAAGCAATTCAATGAGGAAGGTAAAATTATAACTCTTATTTTAATAAACTGAGGCTTTAAAGATTATATAATTTTCTCAAAGTTACTCAACTAATAAGTGAGAAAACTGGAACTTTAATCCAAACCTCTATGAGGCCATCACCCACATTGAACCACCAAACTGTGCTATCAGACATTTTTTTAAATCTGTAACTCCCTACAGGTTTTAGTTTTAAAATTACTTCTGTCTGAATATACTATGTTACATGTGATTTATTTCTATCATTGGGAAAAAATTTAAATCAATACAGAAGAATGTTATCTATCACATTATGGGCATATATTAATGTTTAAGGCACGTTCTAAGCACTTTAAAAAAAATTAGCTCATTTAATCATCATAATAATCATATAAAATTCTAGTGTTATCCCTATTTACAGATGAGAAAACTGAGGCCATAGAAGTTAAATAACATCAAAATTGTTTAGAAAAAGGCAGTCAGGATTTGACCCTAGGTCTGTTTGATTCCAGAGTTTATGCTCTTAACAAATGCTCTACAGCTGTATTTATATAGCAATATACATGTAAATAAGGATGTAAGCAAAGATAATACCCTCTGGCCGAGTTGTGAAAATGTTTTCTCACCCCACTATTAAATTAAATATTTTACAGGGAACACATCAATGGTTCACTAATATCCATCCATCTTTCCAAGACGTAATATAGGTGGAAGGCCCATGCAAGGAACTGCTGTGTTTCTGTGGGTTTTTTTCAATAGCTTATTCAAGCTCCAATCATTAACAATATCCTAATAATCACATGGTGACATTTCTTTGGATCAATAGATGTAGATCTAACATTCTTTCTGAATTGCTGTGTAACATGCCATAGTATAGGTGTTACACATATATTTTTATATAATGGCATTTTTATGTCTAGAAGATCAATTTCCAGAAGTCGAAACTGATAGCATACTGTCACCAAATCCCAATATATGAACTTTGGGGACCGCTCAAACAACAGCTGACTTCCTGACTACTCTGCAACCTGGTGACAGAGTTTTTCTCTCAAAAAACTGTGTTCATCTATTCCTCTCACTAAAAACGTTTTTTTTTGTTTTGTTTTGTTTTGCCTTGCATTGTTGATATTATCAGAAAGATAAGCATGTTAAAAGAAATGAAAATAAGAAATCACATATTTCATTTTATTAAAGTGAAAAAACAAAATTACGTCAACCTTAGGGAGTCATTTCAGAGTGCAAAAGACCCGTCAGTAGGAGGAAAACCCCAGCGGGGCGAGGCGGTGCACACCTGGAATCCCAGCTACTCAGGCTGAAGCAGGAGGATCCCTTGAGCTCAGGAGTTCAAGACCAGCTTGGGAAGCATAGGAAGATCTAAAAAGAAGTCTCTAAAAACAAAATAAAGGAAAAAGCCTTGAGCTACACCACAGGAGCCAATGAGCACTGAGAAACAGAATTCTGCTCACTCAGATCTTTCTACACTTGTGTAAGCATTTTGGAGGTCTAGGCCAAATGTCAATGGTTCTGTCTCTTCAGCTTACTGGACATGCCATGAAAACTTCTTCAAATGACTCGTTAAATTTCTGTTATCTTGGGAGCTCTATCACACCATGACAAGTCTTAAGCTTCTGTAATTAAAAATACATAAAAATTGTAAAATTTTTATTTTACATAAACCATACAAAAACCCATAATATTTTAAAGCTAAAAGGAAATTTAAACTGTCATCTCGATACCATTTCACGCATCAGAATATCAAAACTCTGAAATACGAATAATACACACTTCTGGCAAAGATGCAGGGAAATGAACGCTCAAATGTTACTGGCAGAAATGTAAATTGTTGCACCATTTTGAAAATGAACCTGGTGATATCTTTTAATATTAAAAATATGCATTATCTTTCATCCAGCATTTCCACTTCTGGAAATTGATCTTCTAAACATAAAAATGCTATTATATAAGAATATACATGTAACACCTATACTATGGCATGTTAAGAAGCAATTTAGAAAGAATGTTAGATTCACATCTATTGAGCCAAAGAAATGTTCACAATGTATTTATTAGGTGAGAAAAACAAGATGTAGGCTGTGCGCAGTGGCTCACGCCTGTAATCCCAGCACTTTGGGAGGCAGAGGCGGGCAGATCAGGAGGTCGAGAGATTGAGATCATCCTGGCCAATATGGTGAAACCCCATCTCTACTAAAAATGCAAAAATCAGCTGGGCTTGGTGGTATGTGTGCCTGTAGTCCCAGCTGCTTGGGAGACTGAGGCGGGAGAAACGCTTGAACCAAGGAGGCGGAGGTTGCAGTGAGCCGAGATTGCACCACTACTCTCCAACCTGGTGACAGAGCAAAACTTTGTCAAAAAAAAAAATATATATATATGTATACAGACACACACACACACACACACACACACACACACACACATAGTATGAGGAGGGGAAGGAGACGAAAATAAGGGGAAAAGAAGACTGCAAAATGAAAATTTGAGAAAGATAGTATAATCTAAAATATGGACTGGATAATAAAAACGTTACCTCAGTTTCCTCATGTGTGACATGAATATATGTCTCAGAAGGTTATTGTGAAAATTAAATGAATGAATGCTTTTAAAGGGCTTAAGAAAAAGCCTGGCACACAGTAGTACTAAGTAAGTGTTATTGTTTTAAAATTCTATCTATAATCTTTCTGCAAAGGTGCATATATTAAATATGCGTGGAGCAATAAATGATAGAAGATAACATCAGCACATAAAACATTGCTTTGATTTGATGATGGTATTCTCAGCCACCCTTGAATGGCAATTTGTTTAAATGTTGCTTTTGCTATAAATAAATGTTGGGCTGGGGTGGGTAATTTCGTCTCTAAGTCTCCTCCGTTGAAGGCAGGACTACATCTCCCCTATGAAGGTGAAGGGGTATGTTTTCCTGTCCTATATTTTGAAAACATTTATACTTATCAGCATCAAATAACTGCCTTTCGTATTGAATTCAAAAGTGTAATTCACCTATAGTTCCATTCAATTGTAATGACCATGAATTTAGAATCTAACACGAAGATACATTATATGACTAAGGATTTTTGAAAACTTGCAAAAACGGCATAAAAGTTAAAACACACTTATTCATACATGTAATAAATAAATGACTTTTACTGAAAAGAAAAACTTAACAGGACTGTGCCGGACAGCCAGGATGAAGAACGACCATCTGGGCAAATCCTCCTTGGAGTGCAGATCCTCTTGTTACAGTCTCAGTGGAGGAAGTCAGTACAACCTCTTTCATAAATCTCAACCTATTTGAGGACATCTTTCAACTTTATCTTTAGAGAGAGTGGCCACATTCTGCTGGCTGCGACCCAGTCTCTCCAGAGACCAGCCGTGGACATAAAATTTGGAAAAGGGCCTGGCGAGTGCCACATCTAGAGAAGGATCATTTCCTGGGGCTTTTGGGTTATGTTCCTATTAATATAAATTATCGTCTCCATTTCAGTAGAAGAGCCAAAACGCATCTGATCTGCTCTTAAAGGAAACTAAATTCTGACAAGCAGAAGAAACTAAAGAGTTAAGAGTATTTCCTTGCTAGTGGTAGAATTGGCTCTAGAACCAGAAAGGTTAAATTATAAGTCTTTGGCAAAACACAGCTTTCTTTACGTCATTTTCCTCTGGGACTAGATGAGGAACAGCTGGGTGTTTGGCTAAAGAAACCGCTGGAAAAACTCACGTTGGTTAACAACACTTCTCCCAGACCTTTGCACGGTGATTGCAGTTCGTCTCAACTCCATTGTCACCTCCTCAGAGTCTCTTTCTCTGACACTCAACCCCATGCCCTCTTGTAGCCATCCCATTACTGGGTATATACCCAAAGGATTATAAATCATGCTGCTATAAAGACACATGCACACGTATGTTTATTGCGGCACTATTCACAATAGCAAAGACTTGGAATCAACCCAAATTTCCATCAGTGACAGACTGGATTAAGAAAATGTGGCACATATACACCATGGAATACTATGCAGCCATAAAAAAGGATGAGTTCGTGTCCTTTGTAGGGACATGGATGCAGCTGGAAACCATCATTCTCAGCAAACTATTGCAAGAACAGAAAACCAAACACCGCATGTTCTCACTCATAGGTGGGAATTGAACAATGAGATCACTTGGACTCGGGAAGGGGAACATCACACACCGGGGCCTATTATGGGGAGGGGGGAGGAGGGAGGGATTGCACTGGGAGTTATACCTGATGTAAATGACAAGTTGATGGGTGCTGACGAGTTGATGGGTGCAACACACCAACATGGCACAAGTGTACATATGTAACAAACCTGCACGTTGTGCACACGTACCCTAGAACTTAAAGTATAATAAAAAATAAATAAATAAAAATTTTAAAAAGCATTTCAGAAACCTTAAAAAAAAAAATCACCGTCTTCCTTTAGGGCACTTACCACAATGGGGAATGATCTTCTTTATCTGTTTATTGTCTCTCTTCTCACAAAACATAAGCAGGATGAGAGCAGAGCCCTCGTCTGGTGCCCTCGCTGTTGTGCCCTGGTCCTAGACCAGTGGTGGCACAGAGTAGGTGCCCAACACATATTTGCTGAGTGAATGTAACATGACTGCACGATCATGTGCTTTTCTATTTCACTTTTTCTTCCAGTGTTTCTTTAATGAGCATGGATGTAATGTGTGATAATCATTACAGTTTTTCTTTGAAAAAAGAAAACATCAGCCAACCTGATTTCAAACTCCACTTGAAATACCTAGAAAACCTAGTTAGCATAGGTTCCCATGGGTCCTGAAAGACCAGGCTTTTTGCCTTACTCATTTTCATATCCCTGGCATCCAACACAGAGTTTGGCACATCATAGACACTCAACAAATGGATGGGTCAGCCTGGTGTGGTGGCTCACACCTGTAATCCCAGCACTTTGGGAGGCTGAGGCGGGTGGTTCATGTGAGGTCAGGAGTTTGAGACCAGCCTGGCCAACATGGTGAAACCCCATCTCTACTAAAAATACAAAACTTAGCCGGGTGTGGTGGTGTTTGCCTGTAATCCCGGCTACTCGAGAGGCTGAGTCAGGAGAATGGCTTGAATCTGGGAGGCAGAGGTTGCAGTGAGCCAAGAAGATGCCACTGCACTCCAGCCTGGGTGACAGAGTAAGACTGTGTCTCAAAAATAAAAAACAAAAACAAACAAATGGACCGGTCTATAGCAACCTGTGCCTGTGCCATACTAGTCACTTTATTTTTCATGACCTATCTCATTTAATCACCACAACAATCCTATGACATTGGATTGTAATCCACATTTTACAGAAGAAAAAAAAATGGAGGCTTTTAACTTCCTTAAGTTAAATAACAACAACAACAACAAAAACTTTCCAGTAAGAGACAGAGCTAGTATTTGGATGCAGGTCTGTCAGACTCAAAGTCACTTAATTGCTGCATCTTATGGTCTTTCTAATTTCCATAAGACAAAGTCACTCAGCAAAAGTTTGTGGGTTTTTTTGTTTTGTTTTTTTAAAGGGCAGGGGCAGTGGAACCAATGATGTTCCCATGCTACAGTCTGCATACTCTGATTTTAGCTAGATTACCGTCATATCCAGAACAGGGCCAGGTACAGTGCAGGTGTTCAGTAAATAACTGTCGGTTAGGAGAAAGGAAGGAAGAGAAGGAAAGGACGAAGGGAGAAAAGGAAGGAGGGAATAAGAGGGAAGGAAGGAAGGGAGGGAGGGAGGGAGGGAGGAAGGAAGGAAGGAAGGAAGGAAGGAAGGAAGGAAGGAAGGAAGGAA
>NW_012108275.1:744875-745774 GCF_000951045.1 Mandrillus leucophaeus | reverse complement strand
GGAAGGAAGGAAGGAAGGAAGGAAGGAAGGAAGGAAGGAAGGAAGGAAAGAAGGAAGGAAGGAAAGAAGGGAGGGAGGAGGAGGGGAGGGGAGTGGAGAGGAGGGGAGTGGAGAGGAGGGGAGTGGAGAGGAGGAGAGAAGAGGGGAGGGAAGAGAAGACAATGGCCGAGAGAGAGGGAAGGAAGAAGGGAAGGAAGGAAGGAGGGAGGGAAGGAAGGAAGGAAGGAAGGAAGGAAGGAAGGAAGGAAGGGATAAAGGGAAGGGAAGGGAGGGAGGGTGGAGGGAGGGAGGGGAAAGGAATGGGGAAGGGTGTAAGGAGAAGGGAGATAAAGAGGAAGGGAGGGAGGGAGGAAGGAAGGAAGGAAAGAAGGGAGGGAGGGACAAAGGCAAGGGAAGGGAAGAAAAGGGAAGGGAAGGAAGGGGAAGGGTTGAGGGAGGGAGGGGAAAGGAAGGGGGAAGGAAAGAAGGAAAATGGAGATAAAGAGGAAGGGAGGGAGGGAAGGGAAAGTAAGGGAGGGCTTCTCTGAAGATCATCAGAGAAAGACCAACAGTCTTTGGCCAACGAGAGAATCAGCTTCCTGCTCTGTGATTGATGCTGCTGACATCCAGGGAGCCCCAAATGCCTTCCTCGACAGGGGGCATTTCTGCAACACCTGCCCCAGTTCTAGGCACATCAGCATCTCCAGCTTGCATTAGTGGTCACTGGGCCCTGGCTGGGTTGACACTGTGACCTACTGGAGAGGGAAGAAACAGAGAAACACCAGAGTCTTGAGTGAAAACTCCCTGTCTCTCCCACCTCTGGTTCCTCAGCCACACTGAGAAATACGCTTTAATATCAGACTCCAAAGTCCACGACTGACTTTACTTGGAGTGGAGGTGGGATCTGTGTGTGTGTGTGG
>NW_012108275.1:739082-740135 GCF_000951045.1 Mandrillus leucophaeus | reverse complement strand
AGGTGGTTAATAAACTTCTTTGATAATTATGAAGACACAGGCTCTCTCTCTTTAGCAAGGGCTTCTCTTTTGAAGCAGTGCGTGATAATTCATTGTGTAACCGCCTGTTTTCTCTGCAGATCTGAGCTGAAAAGGATCATACCAGATTTATTTCATTCCTCTAGAGCCAGTCCCACCACACTGCCTGGGCACGTAGAAGGCATGTTTTGTTAATTTATGCAGTCAATACAAACTAATTGATTGCAGACCTTCAATCCTTTGTCATTCCACACTCCCAAAACGCTCTGAAAACCAAAAGATTTTCTGTAAGCTGGCAGCAAGCTCACTGGACTCACCTGAAGAGATGCAAAGCTGTCCCCAGTCTTTATGATCTGCCTTAATGTGACTACAGTTTTCTCCCCTCATCCATAGTTTCTTTTTCTGAGGCTTCTGTTACCAATGATCAACCACAGTCCAAAAATATTAAATGGAAAATTCCAGAACTAAAAAATTTATAAGTTTTTAATTGCATGCCATTCTGAGAAGTGTGATGAAATCTCACGCTGTCCCAGTCTGTCCTACCTGGGAAATGAATCATCCTTTTGTCTAGTGTATCTATGTTGTATGTGCTACCTGCCCCACGTGGTGTGGTTGTATAAGAAAAAACACAGTGAGGCCAGGTACAGTGGCTCACACCTGTAATCCAGCACTTTGGGAGGCTAAGGCAGGAAGATTGCTTAAGTCCAGAAATTCAAGACCAGCCTGGGCAACATATGAAGATCCTGTCTCTACAAAAAATTAACAAAATTAGCCTAATGTGGCAGTACACACCTGTAGTCTCAGCTACTCAGAAGGCTGAAGTGGGAGGATCGCTTGAGCCCAGGAGGTTGAGGTTACAGTGAGTTGAGATAGTGCCACTGTACTCCAACCTGGGTGACAGAGCGAGACTCTGTCTTAAACAGAACGAAGGAAGGGAGGGAGGGAGGGAGGGAGGGAGGAAGAAAGGACGGAAGGAAGGAAGGAAGGAAGGAAGGAAGGAAGGAAGGAAGGAAGAAGGAAGGAAGTAAGAAAGGA
>NW_012108275.1:697992-738697 GCF_000951045.1 Mandrillus leucophaeus | reverse complement strand
AAAGAAAGAAAGAAAGAAAGAAAGAAAAGAAAGAAAGAAAGAAAGAGAACGGAAGAAAGAGGAGAAAGAGAGAAGGAAGGAAGGAAGGAAGGAAGGAAGGAAGGAAGGAAGGAAGGAAGGAAGGAAAAGAAGGAAGGGAAGGAAGGAAGGAAGAGTTTACATAGGATTTAGTCCTGCCCAAGCTTGCAGGAATCCACTGGTGGTCTCGGACTGGATCTCCCACAGATAAGAGGGCACTACTGTATTCATACATTTTGCATGTTTCACAGCAGATAAGCAAATGTGTTTGATTATGGGATGCTGCCCCAAACTCTGTGGGGGTGTTATATAACTTAGTGATACTCAGCATATGAGATTCCTAAATTCTGAACTGCCAAAACATTTGGCCCCCACGGATTTCAGATAAGGTGTCTGGGATGTGTATCTGCTTGTATTGGGCATTGAGGTGCTGAGAATACTGTAGTTGAATAAAATTGTCAAGGCCTTTGCTGTCTTGGAATTGACTTTTCAGCTAACAAAGCAATAACAAGAAAGCAAATACAATAATTTCTGAAAGACATAAGTGTTCTGAAGAAACGAAATCAGGAGAATGGAGTAGAGATGTGATAGGTGTTAGAGAAATCCTTGCTAAGAGTACATAAATAAAGAAAAGGAAACAACCTTGTGAAGAGATTATTTCAAGGCACTTTCACTCATTCATTCATTCTTAGAACAGAGTCCAACAGGTCATGCCCATTCCATTCCTACCTCAGGACCTTTGCACCTGCTGTCTCTTCTACCTGGAAGAAGCAAATCATACAACCTTCTCGAAACTCATTTTGCTCAAGATTGCTCATGTCTATAAAGTGTCAGAGCTGGAACAAAAATCAAAGCTCTATGATATAAAGTCACATTTGTGGGGTCATGAGGGAAACACCCACCTTAAGAGCAGGTTTGGAGGATTGGGTCGAAGTTTTCTATGAACTTGACCACAATAGCTGATATCACAGCACAGTTTCTTCTCTCTCAGTAATAAAGACTCAGATCAAGGCAGCATCTCTCTAAGCCAGGAATGAGGATTCTTCTATTAAAAAGCTGGGACCTGGCTAGTGTGTTTACTGAACTGCTCTTTCAAAGTTCTGCACTCCCTCCACATGGGGCTTGAGTTTCCATAGACAAAAAAACATAACATGGCCACCAAAGAGAATCTTCAGCACTGTTTGTCCAGCAACTGAGACACCAGTGAAAAGTACGCCTTCCTGGGAACCATCACCCAACCTATCCCGGACCAGGTGTTGCTCATGAGTGTCCAGTCCTCAATTGTTTTGTTATTATTGTTGCTATTGTTGTTGGGTTTCCCTTGGTCTTCTTGTTTAAGAGAAGGTACAGGCTGCTCTAGGGGCAATGCTTATGCCTGGAATGAATGAGCCTTTATTGTGGACAAGCTCTGTGAGTGAAGGCCCTCCTTCAGTCTGGTGATAAAAATAGGCTATGGCCAGGCAGGATACAGAAGAGCATGACCAATCACCAAATAAAAGTTTATTGGCTTGTACATTTTATTATACCGTAACATCCCTCCTTTCGGCTTTAGATGTCAGCAGCTGGTGGCAAGCTGAATGATTGATGCATAAGGGAACAGCCATGGACGCCACAGTTTGGCTCCCCCCAAAACAGTGATGCTTCATCCTTCCTTGACCAGCTTAGTGAACACACTACAGAACATCAGGTTTGCCTGGGCAGTAATACCCAAGGGGAGCTTCCATGTTCCTCTCAGCTGAGCAAGACTATTTTTTTCCTTTTTTCAAAGAGCTGTTGTTCTGACTAAAGGAAGAGAGGATGTATACGGTATACATGTATACCGTATGGAACTGTATGGAACTGTATGGAAGAATGTCTAAAACACCAAAGTCTCCTGCTTTATCTTCTTTAATTCGGCATCTGCCTCTGCTGGGGTAGAAATTGTATTCAAAATTATCCCAGCCTCTTCACTCTCCTTAATACGATCTCTCAAAATGGAACACACTGTCTCGTGTGCCTGTAAGGGATGTGCAATGCCTCTTTTGTGCTTCTGTTCACTCTTACCTGATGTTCTAACACATTTTCACTTTGAGGAGCTTGGAAATGTATCCACATGGTCATTGCCATTTAAGTACTCCACTGATTACAAAATGCTTTCATATGCATTTACGCATCGTCTTGCGGAAATGCTCCGAAAAAAAAACCGCTGACACTCTTGTAAAGAGCCTTCTGCAGTTAGCAAAATAGTCACCAGGTCCTTCTTTTTAAATGACTACACTTTCCACACTTTTTCTATCTTTGGTGACTTAAGTTCAAAGTCAAACTAGAAAATCTGTTTTATCTGATGGAAGTTCGCTCCTCACGGTTCTGAGAGAGGCTCCATGCACAGCTCATTGTGTTACCCCCCTGCACAGAATCCGCTCTTGCAGAGAGACACTGGCAGCTTTGTGCTTTGCATTTATTTATTCAATGCTACAGTGGCTTAAGCCAGTCTATGGAAAATATCTCTAAACACTGAGACCTCAGGGCTAGGAGGAATTCCTAGACGAACTCTAAATCAGTTGTTATGTTTGGCAGATTATATATTCCCACGGAAAGGCCAACTAAACAGTCATTACGCTTTATAGGCATGCCTGTGTGTCCTTCGTTGTTTTGGAAGTATCAAGCAGGACCTGGAAGCATGGTATAGTTAGTGCCAGCACATAGTGGTGGCCTGCAGCCCAACTCTGCTGATTAATTTGATGTTTAGGGAGGCAGTTTCAGAGGAAATACGGTAACTCGCTTGTCTACCACAGTGCTTCCTGGATGAGCCCCAGAAATGCAGCGTTTGGGATACCATTAGCAAGCGTGTGGCAGCCTTGCCCTGCTGAGACTGCTGGTGATTGAAAAGTGCTCAAACTGTGGTCAGAGAAGAAGTGTGCAGATGAAAAGAAGGGAGATAAGTCTTCAATCACAACTCCTGCCCTTCACCTAAATATCCCCCAGGACAGTTTGCCAAACACCAGCCTGTTGCTCAAATTAGAGAAAATAAGCCTTTAGTTTCTGTTTCCAGTCTGCTTCATAAATTAACACCATCAACTGATGTTCCCCCGGCCTTACACCCAAAGCTTATCTTTACTGCCAATAATCTTAACCATGAGAAAGATATTTGACAAGTCAAGTACTACATAAATCCAAGAAATTCATATGTGGTATTTCATGCACATTTCAAATAAAGAAACTTATGAGGATATCATTTAAAAAAAAAAAAAAAGAACATCCCCATAGTTTTGAAGCAAATGTGCATTTTCTCGTTAGTAAAGAGACGTTTCCTTCCCTCTAACTTCCCGGTGTTGGACAAAGGACTAAAATTTCATATGTTATAATGAAAGCATGTAAACTCAGCACTGCTTTTCTCTGAAATAGCAGTCATTTCAATGATGTGCTCTAGCATCAATCCTCAGAGACTGTAGACTTTTCTGTAATGGTTTCCTTTTCGTTTTCCTCACTGGATAATAATTTTTCAGAATAAAATCTTTTGGTATCAGTATTTTCAAAACATTTCAAGGCCCAACCATTCCTAATCAGGCCACTATGGAACTGTATGCAATTAAGTCGCTAAAGTTAGGACAGAGCCCTCAGTTTCAGATTTCAGCTCCATATATCTGAATGGAAGCTCTTGAATGGATGAGCATTCTGACTACTGCCTGGCTAATAATTTTCCACTTGTATTTGGCCGATCCTACACACATAAGCATAAGCCAGTGTAAATGCTCCACCAGAGGCTCTTAGCAGGAAGAAAACAACTAAACAGATTCGTTTCTTGACTTTCTTCTTTGACAGATATTTTCTTACTCTTAAATATACTTTAGATAACTGAGACATCTGTCGTTGGTGAGAGGAGATCATGAATTACGTGTCCTTGCATTCTTTTTATAAAGGTAATATCCCTGGTTTGATGAGATAGAAATTTGCAATAGCATCTTTGCAGGGTTTTTCAAAGAGTAGTGGGAATGGAAAAGTTCCCTGGGACCCATTTCCTGACTGTTCCATTCGTGCTGATCACGACTTTAACCATGTTTTTCAAGCTGCCAATCAAAATACACGGTCTGTAAAGTACAATTCCCTGGTAGGCACAGTGGAGCTGAATATTTGTCCCTAGAACTGTCCTGGAAGAGAAAGGACATAAAGTTGCTGCCACTGGGCTAAAGTTTAAGAACAAAATTATAGGAAGCAGACTCCAAACTATTTTCTTAAATTAATTCTTCTTAATTTTTCTTGTTCTGATTCCCAGGTTGGCGTGCAGTGGCGTGATCTCGGCTCACTGCAACCTCCACCTCCCAGGTTCAACTGATTCTCCTGCCTCAGCCTCCTGCATAGCTGGATTGCAGGCACATGCCACCATGTCTGGCTAATTTTTGTATTTTCAGTAGAGATGGGATTTCACCATGTTCGCCAGGCTGGTCTCAAACTCCTGACCTTAGATGATCCACCGCCTTGCCCTCCCAAAGTGCTAGGATTACAGGCATGAGCCACTGCACCCAGCCCATATTAATTTTTAATTTCTATTTATACCTATGAAAAATTTAAGTTGTTCCACAAACAGAAATGCACTTCTCTTGCTAGGGTTGCTTCAATAAATTTAAGCAATGTGGCACTATGTTTCCTTTATAAAGCTCCTTCCTACGTCTCTCACACAACACACAAGAGAGTCATAACCAGATTATTTAAGAAGAATTTCTCAAAGTACTAAGACAAAAAGCCTTCTCTTCTAAATGAGTAAACGTGAGAGGTAATCTTGTTCCCCTTACTGCTGACATGTAGCTTTCTGCCTGGGGTTTTATCTTTAACTCCCTGGTAATCCAAATGGAGCAGGAAAACCTCAGACAATAGAGCCTCTTTTCTGCTTTACACCCACTTTTTTTGGGTCAGCTCCGAACAACCATCATTAAATGGTTTCTGGCGCAAAGTGGCAGGCTTGGGTAAGCTGAAATGTTTATGACACCAAAATAAAGATGTTCCACACTGCTGAAACCCGGGAGTCACGCAGAGAACAACTGAAATGGAATTACACACCAAGGTTTACTTAACTAGCACGACTTTAACTCTTGTCTGCCTGATACACTCTTACGGAAGAGAAGTGGCAGAAACCCAGTGTGGACAAAAGAGGGCAGTGTTCGCTATGTCTTTCATCTCAGCTCTTCGCGCTTTATCAAATTGCAACTGAGCCAAGAGAAAACTATGTCCAGCATTTCATAACACAGGAAGTGGGGAAGCAGATTAGATATTGGGCTCTGCAGTCACCACAAAATAAGCAGTGCGTTGGTAAAAGTCACTTTTTTCCCTAGACAAAAGCTTAACCATTGGTGAGTTTTTGGGTTTAGTTTTTGTTTTTCAGTATGATCGGCTAAACCGCTCCAGGAAAATAATGGAATATGTAATATTTCTCAGACTATAACGGGTTATAAGGTTTATTTAGTTCAAAGCACTCATTTTTGCAGATAAGGATCAGCTTTCTACATTTGCCAGTGGCTTCTCCTTGTGCTCAGATATCATCAGTATGTGGAGAGGGGAAGACACACTTCCCTCTTGGAGATAGTTAGAGAATTTTTAGTCATTTCAAAATAGAATCCATGTACGCCCTGTACACACACAAAAAATGTAGGTCCTAGCAAGGGAGTCTTATCCCCTTCCCTGGATGCCATCATATTGGGTCAAACTTGACCCACATTCTTTGGGAAAAGCTTATGTGGACTTGTCATTGTACCCAATAAAGGATTGCAGCCTCAGCACTCAAAAGGCACACATTTTTCCCAGGTATCTATCTATTCTTAGTTATAGATATCTAGTGTCATCTTTTAATAGTGAAAGACTCTTTAATTCCTTTGTAATTCCCGTTGTCCTATACATATTTTTGAGCTCCTGCGATGTATAAGGCTCTGTTGTTAAACATGCAAAAGTGAAAAGGGCACAGTTCTAGCTTTTAATAAACTAAGGATCAAATAAGAATCAGACAAAGCAGAACCTTGTCAGTAACCGTAATACATCAACAACCAAACTACAAGGCAGATTGAGGTTGGTTTAGAAGAAAATTATAAATTGCGAAAGAAGAGATTGTATTCATCACGAGTGGAGAACTGAGGGAAACCTCACAAAAGAGAGAGCTGTGGAGTTGGGTTCATAGAATAGGTGGGTTTCTAGTGGGGTGCGGTGGCTCACGCCTGTAATCCCAGCACTTTGGGAGCTCTAGGGGGAGTCACCTGAGGTCGGGACTTCGAGACCAGCCTGACCAGCATAGAGAAATCCGTCTCTACTAAAAATACAAAATTAGTTGGGTGTAGTGGCGCATGCCTGTAATCCCAGCTACTCAGGAGGCTGAGGCAAGAGAATCCCTTAAACCCAGGAGGCGGAGGTTGTGGTGAGCCAAGACTGTGCCATTGCACTCCAGCCTGGGCAACAAAAGCAAAACTCTGTCTCAAAAAAAAAAAAGGTGGGTTTTCAGAGGCAGCGAGATGGTGAAGCTGAACAAAGGCAAAGAGGTAGGAGAGTGTGGGCCCAGTGAGCAGCCGCGTGCTTACACTCGCAAAGGGAAGAGAAGAAATAAAAGGCTGGAAATGCCAGTGAAAGTCTGCAGAGAGCTTCAACATCAGACCAGTGGACTTGATTCCCAAGGCAACAATAGGAAAGCACCAGAGGTTTTTGTGGCAAGCAGGAACATGATGGGAGTTAATTTTAGGAAAATTGGTCTGCCACTAAGATGTGGAGCAAATTCAAGGGGGAAAGCAGAAATGAGGAGGCCAGGGAAGGCGCTCTTAATGCTTAAACAGATGTAACGAAGTTTTGTGGTAGACACAACCCGAAAGGAAAGACAGGTACAAGTGTAAGATGCACAGTGTTTCAAAGTGTTTTGTCAACAAAGTGAATCTTGAAAAGCAAAGGTAGAGCGAGGGGATACTGAAAAAGTCATTCATAAAAGCACAAAGGGAAGGCTGAGATGCTGGGTGGGGTAAGAAACTCAGGAGTTCGGCCTTGAGTGTGTTGACTTGGATACTTCTACAAAATACAGATGGGGAGATGTCCAAGGAATTGCTGAAAACCAGGACTGGTGCTCACAGAAAGGTTAGAAGAAGGTCACATTCCAAATCAAGGTATACCTGGCTGATGCTTGAAGACCGTCATGCTTGAAGACCATCATTCTGGAAGCCCATCTTGACATCCCAAATCACAGTCTAACACCATTTGCCATCTGTCTTCCAGGTGCTGTGCTGTTGGTTTAGGAATGTGGTTTTCCTGGATCTTGTTTGGTTTCCACTTGTCTTGATACTGATATACAATGGCTTTTAAATGCCCAAAATAAAAACAAGCATTGGGCCAGGTGTGGTAGCTCATGGCTGTGATCCCAGCACTTTGGGAGTCTGAGGCAGGTGGATCACTTGAGGTCAGGAGTTTGAGACCAGCCTGGGCCACATTATTAAATCCCATCTCCAGTAAAAATACAAAAATTAGCTGGGTGTGTTAGCACATACCTGTAGTCCCAGCTACTCGGGAGGCTGAAACAGGAGAATCGCTTGAACCTGGGAGGCAGAGGTTGCAGTGAGCCAAGATCGCACCACTGCACTCCAGACTGGGTGACAGAGTGAGACCCTGTCTCAAAAAAAAAAAAGCAAGGATTGCCATGAAACCTGAATTAGTCCCAGAGGGAGAGAAAGAGAATTCTTATTTGCTTTACAAATGGATAATTCCTATAGAAAATGCTTTATCATTGAATCCCACTAAAAGGGCTCTGAAGACATTTTTTAAAACATGACCTGGCTTATATACAATCAATTAAAACAGCTTTCTAGGCAAACCTTCATTTAAAAAGTAAAATACGGCAGGGCACGGTAGCTCACACCTGTAATGCCAGCACTTTGGGGAGGCCAAGGCAGGTGGATCACGAGGTCAGAAGTTCGAGACCAGCCTGGCCAGCATTTAGTAGAAACCTTGTTTCTACTAAAAATACAAAAAATTAGCCAGGCAAGGTGGCATATGCCTGTAGTCCCACCTATTTGGGAGGCTGAGGCAGGAGAATCACTTGAACCCGGGAGATAGAGGTTGCAGTGAGCTGAGATCACACCACAGCACCCCAGCCTGGTAGACAGAGCAGGAATCCATCTCACAAAACAAAAATAAAAATTAAAAAGTAAGGTATATTCCAACATTTTGGACAGACTTACTACTTCGTTCTTGGGAGAAATGAAAGCAATGTTACCGGAAGGAAGATAGGACATTAGGCGGCAGTATGGTATATTGAAAAGACCTGGAATCAGGTTTAAATCCAAAGGTGCCCCTTATTAGGTATATGAGCATGAATACATTGCTTCACTTCTCTGAGACACAATTTCCACATCTCTACAAGAAAATAATAGAATATTCTGTCCAAAGTTACTGTATTACAAAAGGTAATGTATATGAAATTGCTTTGCACAGGTCTTGGCACAAAGTAGTTGCTTAACAAAGAGCCTAGAGTTCCTTGTAGTGGTCCTCCTGGAATCCCTTCTGGCCCCAAAATGAATGTCTCTCCCTTGACTCCTTCCCTGGGGTGCACCATGCCCCCCAACTATAATTCTTATTCAGAGCTTTGCTCTCTTGGAGATGTTTCTCTTTATCCATAACACATTGGGGCATTCAGGAATACTGGTCCTGCCCTTTAGCTGGAGGACAAGCATTTCAGACCCAAACCAGGGCACTACATCAAGGAGGTTCCAAACTCCACACAGTGCCAGGTCGTTCTCTCCTCCACTTCAGGACAAGATGAAGACATCCTTCTTGGCTCTTTATTCTCTCAGCCTCCAGGAAAGAGTCAGACAATCCTCATAATCATGACTTCTTATTAAGCATTTACAGAATCATGCTACATGGCATCATTCTGGGTCCTTGGTTATAAAATCTTATGCTTTAAGTATTCATTACTTTTAAATGACAAAAACCACAATTTTTGCACCAACCTAATACTTTTTTGAACAGTATTTTCTTTCATCTGTACAATAAGTCTATGGGAAAACAATGAGGTAGTTAAGAGCACAGACTGAGTGGGTTCGAACTGGAGCACTATGACTCACTAGCTGTGTATCTGGACAGTTACTCATTCTCTCTGTGCCTCAGTTGCCTCCTCTGCAAAATGGGGATAATAAGAGCATCTATCTCATGTGAGTTACTGCAGAGCTTAAATAATATATCTGTGAAAGCTCCTAGAACAGTGCCTGACACACAGCAAGTACTTTCAAGTGCATTGTAGCCCACACTCTTCCAATGAGAAAACTGAGCCTCAAAAGTTGAGACAACTGCCTCCAAGTCACATGCCTTAAATGACAGTGCTATATGAAAAAATGCTCAATGTCATTAATCATTAGAGAAATGTGTATCAAAACCACAGTGAGATACCATCTCACACCAGTCAGAATGACTGTTACTAAAAGTCAAGAAATAACAGATGCTAGCAAGGTTGCAGAGAAAAGGGATTACATTGTTGGTACGAGTGTAAATTAGTTCAGCCATTCTGGAAAGCAGTGTTGTGATTCCTCAAAGAACTAAAAACAGAACTACCAATCAAACCAGCAATCCCATGACTGAGTATATACCCCCAAAAATATAAATCATTCCACCCTAAAGACACATGAACATATATGTTCATTGCAGCACTATTCACAATAGCAAAGACCTGGAATCAACCTAAATGGCCATCAATGGTAGACTGGATAAAGAAAATGTAGTATATATACACCATGGAATACTGTGCAGCTACAAAAAAAGAACAGTATCATGTCCTTTGCAGAAACATGGATGAGACTGGAGACCATCATCCTTAGCAAAGTAACATGGGAACAGAAAACCAAATACCACATGTTCTTACTTATAAGTGGAAGCTAAATGATGAGAACTCATGGGCACAAAGAGGGGAACAACAGACACCGGGGCCTACTTGAGGGTGGAGGATGGGAGGAGGGAGAGGATCAGAAAAAATAACTGTTGGGTACTAGGCTCAGTACCTTGGTGATGAAATAATCTGTGCACCAAACCCCCGTGACACAGGCTTACCTATGTAACAAGCCTGCACAGGTATCCCGGAACCTAAAATAAGAGTTCAAAAACAAAAATAAATGACAGTGCTAGAGCTTAAACTAAGAACTCTCTTGATAACCAGGACCACACAAAATTTGATTAAAAGAAAGCAAAATGAAAGTCTCTTTCATTCCCTCTTTTATAGAGAATTTCTTCATCAGAGCTACCTGTGTCTTGCTCATTCCTCTCCCTTCGTTCTTCCTCCCCTCAAAAGATTAAAGGTTACATTGTGGGAAAAAACCAAACAAACAAAGTTGTGTATTGGGATCAATCTAAGGTTGACTGCTTACTCTCTCATTCCTCAGCTAGTCCATTCGGTGGGTCTCCCTCATAACCTCATTACTTCCATTTATCTGTTTAGCAAATACTAATTGAGTCAGCGTCCTCCTAGGTACTAGATGCAAAGACACAGTCCCACCCCCCTGGGTGACAGTGTAGTTAGTCAAGTCATTGTTTACTAGACGTAACTGAGTTACCAAAGGAAATTATGAAATGTTCTTCTCTTTAAAAATAGGATAGCTTCTTAGTCAGCTGCCTGTCTGGCTAACTTATCTAGAAGACAAGAGAGCAAAGGCCTGGGAGAGATTCATATCAAACAGAGGGGAGGTTAGTTAAATGTAATTTGACTAACAGCCCAGAACAGAGCTGAGAAGACCCAGGCAATGTATATTTTGTATGCCATTGCTTTTAATGGCTGCAATTACATTTATACCAACCTAATACAGCAAGGCAGTGAAGAGACAGGTCTTGGTAAGAATAATGTGATTTTTGCCTCACAGCCCTGCCATTTACCAATGGTACAGTCTCACACAACTTCCTGAGCTCTTTCTCAGCTTCCTTATGATATTCCTCATGCACGTGGGCGAGATGTCAAGAAAATGGTATGCAAAATGCTTGGCACTGAGCTTGCTACATAGCGGGTGTTGAGTAAGTGGTGACTTACAATGTTATAATAGGGCAAAGACATGTTCTTCTCCACGGACAGGGGAAGGGGGTGCCCACATAGGCCAAGCCCACCTAGATTGTGCTTCTGAAAGGGGCTGCCATCTGTTACAACAGGCTTCCAGAAAAGTCTAAGCCAGGTTTGCAGCCATTAAGCACTGGACCAAGCTGTCAACCTCTAGACTGGAAATGCTATCAAGCTACTAATGTCATCAAGTAGCCAAGTTACCGTCTTATGCAAAAACTTCTACTTTGTCTCTCTGATTTCATCTTTGCCCTCTATTGTCTAATCTTAACACAGTATCCAAAGAATAAGTAAATCAGATATGCCATTCCTCTGCCTCAAGTCTTCCAGTGGACATCTTTTTCTTGCAGAATAGTCCATTGGTATTAAAAAGAGAGATTGGCCAGGTGCAATGGCTGATGCCTGTAATCCCAGCAATTTGGGAGGCTGAGACTTGAGCCCAAGAGTTCAAGATCAGCCTGGACAACATGGTGAAACCCCAGCTCTACAAAAAAATACAAAAAAAAAAAATTAGCCAGGCATGGTGGTGTGTGCCTATAGTCCAGCTACTCTGGAGGCTGAAGTGGGAGGATTGATTGAGTCCAGGAGGTGGAGGTTGCAGTGAGCTGAGATTGTGCCACGACACTCCAGCATGGGCAATGGAGCTAGATGGTCTCAAAGAGAGAGTGAGAGCGAGAGAGACAGAGCTTGTTGTTAGCCCAAAAACATGTTTCTCCCTCCAGGCAGACACAATCCTGCATCAAGGCACAAAGCTTGGTGAGCTCAGGCGTCACAGTGCAGTGAACAGATCTTCGCAATGCTAGGCTGCCTGGCCGCTTCCTCTCTCACTTCATCTCTTCTTACTCTTCTCCTTACCCTCTCTGATCCAGCTGCAATTGAGTTCTTTGAACAGCCCATGCATGCTTCTGCCTGGGTTCCTTTGCACTTATCATCCCCTCTGTCTGGAAGCCTCATCCCATAGACAGTCTCTGTCTTGCTCCCTATCACCTCATTTCCTTCTCTGTTTGAATACCATCTTCGAGTGAGGTTTTCATCTACCTCCATATTTCAAATTGCAATACCTCTCCTCCTGGGAAATATGGCCATATTCCCCACCCCTGCTTCATAGTCTCCACAGCACTCGCCACCATTTAGCATACTATACTACTTATAATATATATTGATTTTACCCTTTCTCCTCCCATTAGAATGTAAGTTTCACGAAGGCAGAGAACTTTCACTGTTGTTCACTGCTATATCTCCAGGGCCTGGCACATGGCAGGAGTTCAGGAAATGCCCGATAAATGATTGAATTACATGAACAAGCCCAACAGTTAAAAAACTTCAGCTCCTGCCTCCTGCCCATGCAGCCCCAGCAGAGCCAGTTTCATGCCTTGTTTGATTGCTGCTCCGGTCCCAGGAGGGGTGGAACCTGCTGTCTCACCAAGACTTGGGCATGAGACTGGCCTTCCCCAGAAGCTCCAGGTCCAGAGAAACAATACATCTAACCAAAGTCCCCCAGGGAGTCTTGTCACACAGGTGGTGCTCAGTGGACACTGGAATGTTTCAACAGCCATGTCTTCCTGTTGCTGAACTGAGCTACTGTCCATGGGACAGATGGTTCTCTCTCCGGCATGGGATCAGAAGGCCTGGTTTCAAGTTCCAGGACTGCGCCTCACTCATTGTGTGTTGCTGGCTGAGTCACTTAACCTGCTTGAGCAAAGAACAGAGAAGCAGTCAGATTTGGAATCCACTGGGGAGGCAGGGTTTGTAAAACTTGTTGATTAAATGAACAATTTATGAGAAGAATCAAAATCTAAGCCAAGCATCTGGCCTGAACAGCTGGGTGGTCAGTGATCCCATTTCCCAGAATGAAGAAGATGGGAATGCAGGGGTGTTTTTGAAGTGGAGTTTGGGTCAAGAGTTCGGATTTCTATGTAATGGAAGTTGTGGGTAGCCATTGTGAGGATATTGACTTCCCTTCCAAGGAGCTAGAGAACTTCTAGAGGCCTTTGCCACACCTACCTGGGTCTCCCAGCTCTCTCCAGTTAACAGCCCAAGTCCTTCTCTCTGGCTGCGTGACCCTACACAGTATGGTCCCCACTGCCTCTCTGCCCACTGCCCATGGGACTCCTTGCTCTCTGGTGGTCCCTGCTCTGGGGTGTGTCCCTTGCTGTCTCAGCAGGGCCTCTGCATCTTCCAGATACCCACCTGGCTCTCCCATCACCTCCTTCAATCTTTGTCTCAATGTCACCTTCTCAAGAAAAGCACCTGGCCACATCACTCTTTGAAAAAACAGCAAAACTCTACCCTTCCTCTCTCTAATATCCCCTGTCTCTCTCACTGGGTTTATTTTTCTTCAAAGTATTTACCACATTGTAATTCACTCACACCTTTCTAGTTACAAAATCTCTGCTTCCTCCCACTTGAATATAAACTTCAGGAAGGCAGGGATTTTTGTTTGCTTTGTTCACGGCTGTATTCCCACAGCCGAGAATGGTGCCTAGCATGTAGTAGGTGCTCAATAAATATGTTACTGTAATTGAAATGCATTATGTTATCTTTCTTTCATAGGAAAATCATTGTTCAAATATTGATTTGTTTTTAATAGGAAGTAAGAAAGAGGAAATTCATGTCTGAAGTTCTTTGCTGTCTTGATGACTCGTTTCCCAGGTAAACTAAGACAGTTGGTCACTCCTCCTATCTCTCCATTTCACAGTTGAGAAAACTGAGGCTTAATGAAATTCTGAGGCTCAATGAGGCTTAGTGACGTTATAATTTTTCTAGCACCTTCAAAAAACTAACCTTGCATAGACCTGGGTAGGTCATCCAGCCAAACAAGTACAGGTGAGCAAGACCCAGCATGTTTCTCTTACTCACACCCACTCATGATGTGTCAGTGTGTGGGGATTAGATCTTAGATTAGCACAGATTTGAAAAGCCTTGCCATAAATAAAGCTGTGAGTAACCTTTGTGTGGGATCCTGCAGAGGCAAGGACTCTTCTAGTCATCAGCACGGGACCCTGGATCTTGGCTTGCCTCTTTGATATTTATTAAGCACTACAGCCTTTAAGAAAGGCACACACACTTGAATATTCATAGCGGCACTATTCACAATAGCCCAAAGGTAGAAACAACCCAAATGCCCATCAAAAGATGAATGAGTAAACAAACTGTAGTACATACACACAATGGAATATTCATTCAGCCAGTAAAGCAGAATGAAGTAATGATACATACTACAACATGGATGAGCTTCAAAACAGCATGCCAAGTGAAAGAAGCCAGACACAGGACAAATGTCATATGATTCTACTTACAGGAAACGTCCAGAGTAAGTAAATCTGCAGAGACAGAATGCAGATTGCTGGTTGCGAGGATGGCGGGGAGGAAGAGTGGAGAGTGGCTGCTTAATGAGTACTGATGGGTTTTTATTTTGGAGTGAGGAAAATAGATAGAAATGGTGGTTGCACAACACTGCAAATGGACTTAGTACCACCTAATTGTTCACTTTAAAGTGGTTAATTTTATACTATGTGAATTTCATTTCAATTTTTTTTTAATGCACATGCATCATTTGTCAAGTAATCCTTACATAAACCCTGTAAGTTAGATATTGCTACCATTATTCCCATGAGAAAACTAAGCCCAGAGCTGGAAAGGACCTGGCCAAGGTCCCACAGGTGCTAGACTTGAAGCCAAGTTCAGGTTGGCTCCAAAGCCTTGGCCCTTCTGAGCCAGCAGCCACTGATCCTCTCAGAGCTGGGCATGACCTCAGGAGAACCAAGGGTGTCTGGAGATGGTGCTCAGGAGAGAATAGGAAGGGTCAAAGGGGAAAGGCTTTGAGGTCTCTTTGGGGTTCCAACTTAGCATCAGCAAAACTCAGTGTTTCAACTTTGTGGCCCCTGGTACTTTGTTCACATGGTATGACTGAGCTACCCAGGCTTGATCTTTGTTCCTCTTGACTCCGTTTTTCTTCCTTTCTTTCTTTTTTCTATTTTCTTGAGACAACATCTTGCTCTTTCACCCAAGATGGAGTGCAGTGGCACCATCACAACTCACTGCAGCTTCAAATGTCTGGGCTCAAGCAATCCTCCCATCTCAGCCTCCCAAGTAGCTGGGACTAAAGGCATACACCACCAACCCAGGCTCTTGCCTCCTTATATCAAAGAACAGTCAAAGACGGTCGGGCATCATGGCTCATACCTATAATCCCAACACTTTCAGGGGCCGAGGTGGATGAATCACTTGAGTTCAGGAGTTCAAGACCAGCCTGACCAACATGGTGAAACTTCATCTCTACTAAAGATACAAACTTAGCTAGGCATGGAGGCACAGTCCTGTAATCCCAGCTACTTGGGAGGCTGAGGAGAACAATCACTTGAACCCAGGAGGCAGAGGTTGCAGTGAGCCAAGATCATGCCATTGCACTCTAGTCTAGGCAACAAGCACAAAACTCAAAAAAAAAAAAAGAAAAAAAAAAGAACAGCCAAAGACCATAGATAAGGAGTGAGATTGGGGACTGGGATAGGAGAATAAAGAGTTAGAATACTACAGAACACTAGAACACAGGTCTTAATCTCCTATTTCTCTATCCTTCTTTAAAATGTCTAAAGTCTTTGACTCAGCAATGCAGCACTTGAGTGACTTGAATGTAAACATATTTTGAAAGAAGAGCATATTTTAGGGAATTTCATCGCAGAAGATTTGAATGTAGTGTAATTCAGCTTGCTGGGAGAGGCGGGATGGCTGCTGGGTGGATAGAAATGGAAAGATGCAAGTGAATGTGGCAGACTAACACAATAACAAGGCTAATGATTCCAACATTTTAAAAGTTTCACAGCTCCGAGTGAACACAGGAGACGAGTTCCAGTGGGAGGCTTCTAAAATATCCACTTTGACAGTTTCTGCACTTTTTGGTCTTCTTCTGTTTGTTTCTTCCCCAAAGCTTATTAGCACCTCTGTTCTATTTGGGAGACTTTGGCCACCTTAGCATAGGGAGGAGAACTGGCTCCAGGGGGCTGAGCCCCCCACCGCCAGTGATAGGTCTCTGAGGAATAGAAGATTTGAGTCCTGGGAACCTGTCAAGGACTTTTCCTCTTGAAAAATCATGAAGCTTTGGTCCGCAACGTTGTTAAAGGGCTTTAAAGGAAGCAGAGTGCCTCCTTCCACACTCCAAGTAGTCCAAAGCAACTGTGCCCAGATGGTAAGGACTTCCTTCCTGGCTGGAGTGGGTGGCAGCTGGGATAAACACTCATTGAAGCCACTCGGTGCTGTCCTCACTGCTTGCCCCGGGAAAGGGCCAACCCGGAATTTCTGGGTGAGTCAGTTGGGCCTCTCCCACCCATTCTTCTGAACCTCACTCACATCCAGAAAGAGAAGGCTGGAAAATTTGAATAAGCAAAAGACCCAATGACATTGCCCTCAATCAGCTCAATTAGTGTGATTGTGAATGAAGATCAAACAGGTCAAAGGGAGTGTTGACAAATGTATCAGCTACCTGGTTTGCAGGTCCCTTTGAACAGCTCAGATCTTGGTGCAGTTTCTATAGGTATTAAAACAGAAAGATTAATTTAATAAGTGACTAGAGTAACATCTGGGGGAAAATTATATTCAGCTGTATGAGATAAAGACCACTGTAGAAGCATTTTCTTCAGGCATGCTCTCTGCTTTTTCTTTTGAAGGGCTCTTTTATGCCTGATGTTTTATATATAGTATTAAAATATAATGGTAAAATATTTCTTGAAAAAAAAAGATAAAAAGAATTGAAATTAAAGGGAATACCAACAGATGTGTGTGAAAGAAAATAAGATGGGGAATGCAGACAAGTGAATAATAAATGGGGAAGTGCCTGTCTGGATGTTGTTAGTGTCTCCAGAAGTTTTCCCTTCAATCTTCCTGTGAGCTACATACAGTGCAGTGGTTAAAAGTTCAGGCTTTAGGGGCAGAATGTTTAGGTTCAAATTCCTACTCTGCCACTTAGCTGTGTGACTTTGGGCAAGTACCCAACCTCTCTGTGCCTCATTTTCCTCCTTGGTGAAAAGAGAATAAAACAACTATGCCCTCAACTGGTTTTTTGTTTTGTTTTGTTTTTGAGACGGAGACTTGCTATGTTGCCCAGGCTGGAGTGCAGTGCTGCAATCTTGGCTCACTGCAACCTCTGACTCCTGGGTTCAAGCGATTCTCCTGCGTCAGCCTCCCAAGTAAATGGGATTAAAGGTACATGTCACCACACCCGGCTTTGTATTTTTTAGTAGAGACGGGGTTTCACCGCGTTGGCCAGGCTTGTCTCTAACTCCTGACCTCAAGTGATCCGCCCACCTTGGCCTCCCAAAATGCTGGGATTACAGGCATGAGCCACCACGCCTGGCCTCAGCTGGTCGTTCTGAAGGCTGTATGGACACGATGCACATGAAACAGTGGCTGGTCTGGGACACAGCCAACCAAGGGCTGCTCCATGACATTTTCATTGTTTTAAATATACAAAAAATAATAACTGAAGCATTTTTATACAGAAAGGTTGCTTTTCCCCCCTGAAGAAGTAAAATATCTGCCTAGGTGGATCCTTTCTTTCAGCTGTTAAATACATACTGAGTGTTC
Organism: Mandrillus leucophaeus; assembly: GCF_000951045.1. NCBI lineage: Eukaryota > Metazoa > Chordata > Mammalia > Primates > Cercopithecidae > Mandrillus > Mandrillus leucophaeus. The sequence goes on along the minus strand of NW_012108275.1, from coordinate 721,074 downwards.
CCTGCCAGGAATCGGATACCACTCTGAATACATTTGGGCTGAAATATAAAAATATCTACAGTATTATTCTGACTGTTTCTGTGACAGTTTAAATGTCAGTTGCTTTCTAGACAATTGCATTTTTTGTTCAAATACTACCACAGGAAGGCTTGCATAGATTTCAGTTAGGATGATAGACCCAAAAAGGCTTTCTAGGTGGCCTACTGTTACTTCCTGAGCTCCCAGCAGGAAAGTGTCAACGTAAAGCATGATATTAGGAATAGTAGCAGCAATTACTAATATTTTCTAGTGCCCTGCTTCATGGCAGGCACCAGTCTCAATAGCTTATATACATATCTCTAATCTCTATGCATATCTCTAATCTTATCAGCTCCAGGAGGCAGATGCTATTAGCCACATTTGACAGATGAGGAAATGGGCCCAGAGTTGTTAAGTGATGCTAAGTATCTGAACCAGGGCTCCTGGCCAGGTCCATCTGGCTCCCTTCAGTTCACAGGGTATCCAACTAGCTCTTGGTCCTTGTCCCTATAACTTCTGAGACCAAAAGTAATGCATTTCAGAATTTTACTATTTGCCAGAAAGCTCTTGATATCAACTATGATGTTCATCTGCTGCAATTTGTGTCTCCCTCAGGCCTCTCTCCTGCATACTGGACACTCCCTTTCCCCACCCCCACTCCTACGCTCTCTCTCCCCATTGGCGATCTCACAGGGTCTTCACCTGGTTGTCAACCTGGAGAGTTTGGCGCCACCAAGGACATTCAGCCATGTCTGGAGATATGTTTGGAGCCACCTGGGGGTAGGGGGGAAGTGTGCTACAGGCATCTAATGGGTAGAGACCAGGGAAGCTGCTGCACATCCTGCAGTGCACAGGACAGTCCCCCAAAGAATTATCTGGCCCAAAATGTCGATAGAGCTTAGACTGAGAAACCCTGAAAACAGAACTCGTGATTTCTGTGCCCCAAATCCATTCTTACTCAAGTTTTTGTTTTCTCAATACAAGTCACCATGACTCAAAGTTTCTCAGGCCCCAAATCGAAGAGTTTGCCTAATTTGTCCCTTTCACTCATCCCTTTTTTTAACATTTAATCTCTAACTGTCACTATTAAAGAAAAAGAGTTTAGCCAGGCGCAGTGACTCACGCCTATAATCCCAGCACTTTGGGAGGCTGAGGTGGGCAGATCACCTGAGGTCAGGAGTTTGAGACCAGCCTGACCAACATGGTGAAACTCTGTCTCTACTAAAAATACAAAAATTAGCTGGCCATGGTGGTGCACGCCTATAATTCCAGCTACTTGGGAGAATGAGGCAGGAGAATTGAGTGCCATTGCACTCCAGTCTGGATGACAGAGTGAGCATCCGTCTCCAAAAAAAAAAAGAAAGAAAGAAAAATAGTTTAATTCAATGATATTTGACTCATGTTCCCCTTCTCCAACATGATGGTTCAGCTAACTCATTACAATATCTACTAATTCATTTAATCGACAAATGTTTATTGAGAGACCTCCAAATGCCCAACGTCCATATCAGCTTCACTGGAACCTTGTAAAGTTTCATGCAAATACAGTTAAGTACCAATAGGTAGTTTATTTGATAGTGTTCAAAAGATTTTGCTAAAACACTAAAATAGGCTGGGCGTGGTGGCCCACACCTGTAATCCCAGCACTTTGGGAGGCCAAGATGGGCAGATTACTTCAGGTCAGGAGTTTGTGACCAGCCTGGCCAACATGGTGAAACCCTGTCTCTACTAAAAATACAAATTAGCTGGGCGTGGTGGTGCATGCCTGTAATCCCAGCTACTTGGGAGGCTGAGGCAGGAGAATTGCTTGAACCTGGGGGGTGGAGGTCGCAGTGAGTCAAGATAGTGCCACTGCACTCCAGCCTGGGAGACAAAGTGAGACTCCGTCTCAAAAAGAAAACACACACACTAAAATACAGAAAAGTTTAGGCTGGGTGTGATGGCTCACGACTGTAATCCCAGCACTTAGGGAGGCCGAGGCAGGTAGATCATGAGGTCAAGAGATAGAGACCATCCTGGCCAACATGGTGAAACCCTATCTCTACTAAAAGTACAAAAATTAGCTGGGCATGGTGGTGCATGCCTGTAGTCCCAGCTACTCGCGAGGCTGAGGCAGGAGAATCGCTTGAACCCAGGAGGTGGAGGTTGCAGTGAGCTGAGTTCATTCCACTGCACCCCAGCCTGGTGACAGAGTGAGACCCTGTCTCAAAAAAAAAAAAAAAAAAATGTTTAAAGTTAAAACTAATTTTTAATGGCCTAAAGTAAAAAGAAAGCCAGTCAATGGAAACACAAGACTGGGGTCAATCCATAAACATTTCTCGTGAACTCCGTGTCTACCCGTGCTGGGGGAATATTGGTACCCGCTTGGATCCTTAGAGCCTGTACATATCAGAATGTATAGAGAGGAAAAGAGAGATAATTTAAACAAAATCCCAGAAATTAAGTCCAGTTGAGCACGGGCTGCCCACTGACCTCTCAGAAAGCCTTCGCTTCTCCCAAAGGTTGTTCAAATCTACAGAGAATCCACTATGGGACCACAAAGGGCACAGCACTAAGGCAAGCCAAGTGCTTCAGAGACACAGCTTTTGCTCCTACCCCTCTTCCATTAGGCTTAGCTGCTCCCAGAAATCCAGAGAAGTTTTTCAGCTGCCACCCCCCACAAGGAAACACAAACAGGCTGGAAGCTTTTAGACAGGACATCCTAGGAAATGATTAAAGGTGCAATTCTGCCTTCCTGGCCCAGACTATTCATTCCGATGGCACCAGGATAGCCAAGTACTCCTACATCCATGTCAGCCAGGAAGGTGGCAAGGAAGTCAGGTACAAAGCTATGCTCCAGGAACCCTTGGGACTCTGCCTCCAGGGACTGAGATGGGTTCAGGACAGGCCTGAACATTTTTCTTCAGCTCTGCAGCTGTGGCATGATGGGTTAAAGTCCTGGGTTAAGTCACTCTGGGCAAGTCACACAACCTGCAGAGCCTCATATTTCTCTTTGGTAAAATACAGATGGTAATACCTACTTCCTAGAGTTCATGTGGAGAATTAAATACGCCATTATATGCAAAGCACTTACAATGGTACTTTACATAAAAGTTAGCTATGTGAGTGTTAGCTATAATTTTATTATTATTAAAATGTTTAGTACAGTGCCTGGCACATCAGAGGCACTTGAGAAATAGGAACCAGTGTGACTTAGGGTTAGGTTAGACCTGAAATCTTAAGTGATCTTGAGATGCTGGGATTCATCCAAAGTCTGCGTATAACCTTCAGAAAGAAAGAGACAGAGGAAAAAACAAAAGTTCATGTTTTCAAAATAAGCAGAAAACAAATATTTATTAGACACCTACTATTTGCCAGGCATTCTGCAAGGCACTGGAAATGCAATGGTGAGTTAGAGGAATATCCCTCCTGATGCTAGGCCATTTTAGGAAAATTTGATTGTTTTGAACTTTCCTTTTTTTTTCTTTTGGTTATCATTTCTTTTCTTTTTTTTTTTTTTAATTACTATACTTCTAACATATTTATCCTAAGGAGACAAACTATTACAAGAAATCTTTTTTAAAATTTTTATTTCCATAGTTTTTGGGGAACAGGCAGTGTTTGGTTACATAGATAAGTTTTTTTGTGGTGATTTCTGAGATTTTGGTGCACCCATCACCTGAGCAGTGCACACTGTACCTAATGTGTAGTCTTTTAACTCTCACCCTCTTTTTTTTTTTTTTTTAACTTTTGCAAAAGGTGTCCTAGTTCTTGGCAATGTTTCCCCTGGGCTCTGGTTACATCATTAACAGTTGAATCACGACTATACCCAGACAGTCACCTGGGAGAGAACTGGGAACTTCATCTGGTTTAGCGACCACTCCCACCTCCAGCGGCAGTTATCTAGCAGCAGGATAACTGATATCATAAAGGTGGGTTTTGATAAAGGTAGGAGTGTGCACTAGACTTGCAGAGGATCACACTTGGATTTTAACAGGGTAGGGTAGAAAGATAAGAGCAATGAATTGTACTCCTTGTTTTTGTGTCAAAAAAAAAAAAAAAACCTCTCCTTTTTTTATTCTAAAATTCTGTTTTCTTATTGAGTCAATTGCAGAGGTCCCTCTGTGATGCTCCAGAATATAACCCCTCCCTGCCTGGGGGCCTTGCTCAGGAGGGAGTCAGAGTCTGCCTGTGGCTCAGAGGGAGTCAGAGTCAGGCTGAATGGAGGGCAGGCAGGCAGCAGCTCTGCTGGTGCTTTTCCACTTGAGAGGGGGCTTGGGGACTGAGACAGCCATCATCCTTTGCCACCTCCACTGAGCCAGTCTGTTGCAGGTGGAGACTGAACTTGGACTGACTGAGAACCTGGGTCTCCCTACACTGGCCGAACCCCACAGCCCTCTCACAGCCTGCAGCCATCCCAGACTGTCTCTAAGCAGTCTCATTCCCTCCACCGTGCCCCACACCTCCATCTTTCAGTGTCCTTGTCCCACCATGCCCCATTCCCTCTGACAAAAATGTCCTTCTCATCCTTTAACCCTTAATATCTGCATATCCTTCCAGACCAAACTGCAGCCTTATCTTCTCCCAGCCATCTCTCCGAATGCCCCAGGGCAGAAGTAGCACACTTTCGCACTTCCCTCTCCGAGTGCTCAGGACACAGTCCAGTATTAAGCAGTGCACACAGTGCTTCTCCCAGTAGAGTTTGAGCTCCTGGAAGGCTGGAGACATGCTTGATTTATCTGTGTCATTTCTAGGACATGAGAGGCTCTCAATAAATGTGGAATGAATTGAGAACTGACTAAATAAATGATACCAGTCTGAAATTCCTAACAAAAGTTACTTAGAGATCATTTTTCCCAACCTGGTTCCCCCCTTCACTTGCTGTGTGGCCTTGGACAAGTTACTTAACCTCTGTGTGCCTCCATTTCTTCATCTGTAAAATGCAGCTAATAGTAGAAGGATATATCTACTATATAGGGTGGCATGAGCATAAACTGTTAGTGTAGGTAAACTACTTAGACAAGTACCTGTCAAATAGTAAGCACTCAGTAAATGTCAGCGTCTATTACCCAGTATGCACATGTCCAGAGAGTCATCTGACTCACCCCACCTCTGTCCCCATCCCCACTGCTGTGAGGGTTGGCTGCTGATGGCTCTACCTGCACCCTTTCTTTGGAGAATTACTCTCAGTCAAAGGAAGCAGCCTCACCTAAAGGGTTACTCTATGCAGCTCATGGTCAATGCCTGACCTATGATACAAAAGGCTGCCCCCCCTGCATCAAATTGATGACCTGGGGTACAAAAGACTGGCCCCCTGTATGGACTTGATGACCTGGAGTACAAAAGGCTGCCTTAAAGTAGCACCAACTTCTTAGGGCGAGTTGTGTTCCCAAGGTCCTCGTTGCAGCAGGCTGAAGCTAGTCTCCAACCCAGCATCCCTTCGCCCTTCCCTGTCCTGCTGCCTCACTTCCCGACCCCTGAGGGCACCTCACTCAATTCCCATCTCAGGCTCTGTCTGTAGGGAGCTTCGTTGAGACAACACTGTCACCATCACTATCATCAGACAGGAGGAAACGAGACGCAGAGCAGTTACCTGGTTTGTCCAAGACCCAGTGTTAGGAACACGCACTGGAGGTCGTTAGGCATTGACTAGAAGTTCATTTGTTATTTTAGAGGCATGCTGGTTTTCATGAGTCTCCAATAGGCCTTTTCTATGAAACACCGACTGAATAAATTAACCAACAATCAGCTTGAAAAACACAAACTAAGGTACCTGAGTTAGGTACAGAAAGTCACGACAAAAAGGAATCAATGGAAAAGGAAAACATGACAATTACATGCCTTCGCGGGTGGTGAGGACAGCGAGGACAGCCTTTGCTGATTCCCCATCCCCTGAGATGAGACCAAGGTCCAGGCCAAGCAGGGAACCCCTGAGGCCCGCGGCATAGGTGAGGAGTGGCAAAACGGGTCACAACCACGTCCCTGCTTGCCTTGGCCTTACCATGGTCCCACCTATCTAGACACACCACCCCTCTCAGAACTCACCACCCCATGCGCCTCCACTGAGTACTCTTCAGCAATTTCCCAGCACCACCAGGACCCCCGGCTCGAAGCCATCTCCATTTGAAAATCCCATGAAGGTCATCAAACGCCATCCTTGCTCAGGTCAGCCCATTACACTGGACTATGAGGGCTTTGAGGATGGGAGCTGGGACTTGGATCTTTGCTTTACCCCAGAGAGGAGGGAGATGAAGGGAAAGAGAATGTGGCAGACACTTGTGTTTGGCAGTTGTGAGGTAGGAATCAGGATCGTGTTTCTCCTTGAGAGTGACAGCTGGGAGAAGTCCATCATCTTCAGGTTCTCCCAGCCACTGAAACTGATGAAGCCAGATTCTAATCCAAGTCAGTCCAAGCTAAAACAGACCAGGAAAAGGAAAATCAACTTCAGTAAGGCACTTAAAGACATTTGCTGTAATTACATGGATATTTTGATGGGAAAGGAGGCTGATAGGAATGCTTTGCAGGGACTAATGCTGGAGTTCTTTCTCAATGTATCAATGTAAAAGTGTTTTCTTCCTCCCCTGGTTACACTAGCACACACTTGTGAAAAATTTGAATAACACAGAAGTGTATAAAACAGAAAATATTACTGCCTGGTATTGTCTCTCATCCTCTGCAATATCTACTGTTAAGAGTTTAAATTACCAGCTGGGCATGGTGGCTCACCCTGTAATCCCAGCACTTTGGGAGGCTTTGTTGTGTATACTGCAAATATTTTTCTCCAACTTCAATATCTTTCAATCTTCTTTATGGTATCCTCTCGTGAACAGAAGTTTAAAAAATTTTTTTTCAGAGTGGTGACATTTATTAGGAAGGAGAGATTTTAGTTAGACCCCCATGTCACACACAGAAGAAACAGATGGTAACTGTCATTTTGAAACAGGAAAGAGAGCAGGCAGAGGATCTGGACTCTCAGAGGACAGGTAGTTCAGCTGGACAATGGGGGAGTATGAGATCAGGGTGGATGAGGCCACTGCTCACCACACCTTCACTGAAGTTCAGTGGCTAAAATACTGTGACATCAGCCAGCCAGTGGAAAGCTGTCCTGCTCTCCAGCAGACACATGGGATGTTGTTGGTGGCAAGAAGGAAGAATGTCATGCTATTTCTTACTGTCCTCTGGGCTACTTTGCCATTACTAACAAGGCTGAAGGGCCAGGCGGGCAACTGGAAATTGATTCTAGCGTGTGTGGACCATCATGCTGAGTTTTGGTGGACACATGAATACCTTTATCAGGCAAGCTATTTTTAAACTCTGTAATTATAATTTAACAGTAGGCCAAATAATGAAAAAAAAAAGTATTATAGAAATAAGAACTACATTTGATTAAAAGTGAATATCTAATTCTTTTTAAATAGGCATTTTTTTTTCTAATTACAGAAGTAATGCATATTTATTATAACAGGGGTTTGGTCAGGGATGGTGGCTCACACCTGTAATCCCAACACTTTGGGAGGCTGAGGCAAGAGGTTGGATCACTTGAGCCCAGGAGATTGAGACCAGCCTGGGCAACAGAGCGAGATCTGGTCTCTATAAAAAATTTTAAAATTAGCCAGGTGTGGTGTCACAGGCCTATAGGTCCAGTTGCTTAGTAAGCTGAGGCAGGAGGATTGCTTGCTCCCAGGAGTTCAAACTTGTAGTGAACAATGATTGCACCACTGCACTCCAGCCTGGGTGACAGAGCAAGATCCTGTCTCAATCAATCAATCAATCAATCAAGGGAGGACTACATAACAGCACAAGTGACAAAAATTTCCCCCATAATTGCATTCCTCTGAATAGCCACAGTTTATATTTTACTATTTTTCTTTCCAGTCTTTTTTCTAGTCTTGTGTACTTACGTATGTTTTTTAAACAAAATTGGGTTCATATTCATCTGGAATCGTCTTTTTTCACTGAATATCAGATTGTGAATTTGTGGGAGGACTGAGTAACTATTGTATACTCCATTACACAGTCTATGATTGAAATCTAGCAGTATTTGTTTCCTAGAGAAAGTCTTTTAAGATGATAAGGTATATACCAAACAACCTTCTTTCTAAAATCTCTTCATCCTTTGATCTTTGATCATCTACACTTATTCTGTTTTAGCTGCTTCTGTACATAACTGTTGAGCTGTGTTATCTTGGAAAGGTTTCATGTCTACCCACTCCCTTTTCTCATTTTTACCATGCCTTTCTTGAAAACCACATTTTAGTGACACTTCTGAGTGATTTTTTTTCTTCTCTCTTTTTTTCTTCTTCTTCTTCTTCTTTTTCTTTCTTTTTTTTTTTTTTTTTTTTTTTGAGACAGGGTCTTGCTCTGTCACCCAGGCTGGAATGCAGTGGTACAACCAGAGCTCACTGAAGCCTCAGACTCCTGGGCTCAAGTGATACTCTTCCCTCAGCCTCCCAAGTAGCTGGGACTACAGGCACACACCAACAGTGCCTGGCTAATTTTTCTATTTTTTGTAGAGACAGGGTCTCACTATGTTGGTCAGGTCGGTCTCAAACTCCTGGCCTCAAGTGATCCTCCTGCTTTGGCCTCCCAAAGTACTGGGATTACAGGCGTGAGACACCACGCCTGGCCCTGAGTGCCTTTACAGTGGGACACGGAGACAGCTTTTGCTTTGTGCTGCTTCCAGTTTTGTATAAATCTCAAACTATTCTATGTTCCGTGGATGTGGCCTTCCATCTCATCTCATTTCAGAGATACTCTTCATTTCACTGGATCGCTAACTTCTCCTGAGTGCCTCGTGATATGCTGGTCACACCACTATCATCCTCCAGTTCCTGACAAATCCAACAACTGCTGAGCCAGAACAGCCACGTTAGCTGAATGGTGCCTGGTGGTCATAGTAGAACCACCGATAATGCAGCTAGATGGCGCTCACATCCACACATTTCTGAGGAATTAGGTGGCGATGTTCAAGATGTTTTCCATTAGTTCCAAACCTCGAGTTTACAGTCTTGAGAGAGGAGGACCAGTATACTTAGGCACATGAAGTATCCGCAAAGCAATGCTAATGTATGCATTTTCCAAATGAAACTAACATAAAATGAGTACAGCAAGTTGGATGCTCTTCTAAGCCCTAAACTGTCCTCCTAGCACCCCCACAAGACAGGACAAGGTTTTCATCAGGACAATTACATCCTTCCTTTAAGAGGAGGCACTAATAGATTTAGTAGTTTTCCCAAGGCCACGGGGCAGAGGCAGAAGTCAACTCAGGTAGCTCACTCCAAAGTCACACTTAATCACAATGAACTGGCTCAAGAAAAAGGAGAATAGAATGACATCAGACCAACAGTGGTGACCCCCGGGGAGTCAGTCGTGCTTGGAGACTACACGATTTACTTTCCACACAAAGCTCTGTATTGTTGAAAATTCTGTCCCCAGGCATAAACTATCATGCTTTAAAATTCAATATTTTTCATAAGAATCATATCAGAGCATAAAATACTACACAACTGTGGTCAAAGGCTAATTCAGGAATGGTGGGTTTTGAAGCTTGTTTATGGAGGAAGGAGACTCTAAGGATAAGAATTCAAAATAGAAGTACAAAATTACATATCAAAGCAAATATTTATGGCCAGGTGCAGTGGTTCACACCTGTAATCCCAGCACTTTGGGAGGCCAATTCAGGAGGCTTGCTTGAGCTCAGGAGTTCAAGACCAGCCTGTGCAACATAGTGATACCCCATCTCTACAAAAAAGTTAGAAAAATTAGCTGGGTGTGGGATAGTCTAGCTAGCTGGGAGGCTGAGATGGGAGGATCACTTGAGCCCAGGTGTTGGAGGCTACAGTGGGCTATGATCGCAACACTGCTTTCCAGCCTGGGCTACAAGGGGAGACCCTATCTCAAAAAAAGAGTGAAAGTTTATTTATATTGATATATGAAATCATATCAAATTACACATTTTTGCTCCTTTTTTTTTTTTTTTTTTTTTGAGAAAGGATCTCACTCTGTCACCCAGGCTGGAGCACAGTGGCACTATCATGGCTCACTGCAACCTCCACTTCCCAGGCTCAAGTGATCTTCCCACCTTAGCCTCCCAAGTAGCTGGGACGACAGGCGCCCACTACTGCAACTGGCTGATTTTTGTATTTTTTGTAGAGGCAGGGTTTTGCCATGTTGCCCAGGCTGTTCTCAAACTCCTGAGCTGAAGCGATACACCCACCTCCGCCTCCATAAGGGCTGAGATTACAGGCGTGAGCCACCGTGCCCTGCCACACATTTTTGAAAAGTGATAAATACCACAAATATAACAAAATCCTGAAAAGTGACATAACCTCTACAATATTTTTTCCTATTCTTTGGCTGCATACTTTTCACATGATCATCTCTTCACATAACAACTGTGTAATATCATTTTCAAGGAAAGAAGACAAAGCAATTCAAATGCATTTTAAAATGCCATTATATTGGATAGAGCTACATAATTGTTTAATTGAATTCCCCCTATGCTGTGTACAATAACTTATGGATGAATAAGCTTGGGAGCTTTGTGACAGGAACACTTAGGGTGCTTTGCTGTGATTTTAGTGCATTTGAATGTCTTTTTGTCTGGTGTTGCCAGGTTTCATCAGGACAAGTTATATCAGCTATGCTAAGACTGATTCAATATGTTGGTAGACATAAAATGCAGTTTGGCATACATAAAAATGATACTTCACAGTTTATAGTATTGCTACAGCTTTGTGCTCTACAAACACGAGAATTCTAATAAATTCTATTTTGCATTGATTCCTACTTTAAAAGTATGATAGTATGGCACTTTATAATTGTATATACCACATTTCTGAGTATTTTCCTGAAGATAATTTCTGTCTTGACTAGATTTCTATGAGAACCAAACATTTCACTCATAATTGTGTACAGCTGATGATTGAAAGAACATTCCACAGACTAGCTTCTCATTCTGCACATTTCAACTCTTGCTTCTTCACTCCCACATGCTTCTAGTGTCAGGCATCATAGGAAATATTTAAATCATAAAAGACCTATGATGCCACTGAGCATGCACTGAGCAAGAGGGTTCCTGGAAGCCTAGAATACCCTAGAATAACCAACAATGTCTTGACTCTACATGGACGTGTGAACCATATATATAGATTCCATTCGACCCAAAACAAATAAATCTCCAACTCAACTTCTCCTTAGCTGGATTCCCCAAAATGCTGATGGTCTCTCCATCCCCACACAACTCCTCAAGGGAAAAGTGATGCAAGGGCAATCAGTGTCAACAGTATCCTTAGCTTATGACAGTTAAAATCTTACTTTTACATTTTTACCAAAAGCATGTGACCATGTGAACCCATGGAAAGGTGCTTCTGGGATCTTGGAAGTCGTTCTTATAACTAGCAGGTCCTAAAGCTTAAGCTCCTTTCCAGAAAATCTACTCTGATTGTGGTGAAGATGATTATTGCAACAAGAGCCACGCTCACGGAGAAAGCAGTGTGGACTGGAGTTGTCAAGAAAAATTTATTGTAGGAGACAGGCACTGAGTGAGGCCTTAAGTCATTGGTGGGATCCAACAAACAGAGAAATAGGAAGAGAGTCTAAGCCACAAAGTTTCTGCATCTGCCAAAAAGTAGATATGCATGTACGTGGATGTAAAATGTGTTTTCCTGCCAGTGAAAACATTTTTCCGTCACTGGCTTAGAGCTACCTAATGAGAGCCAATGGCAATACATTTACACATCACTAAAGAATGAGAAGTGAGCTTTCTTCCGGGTCCCCTCTCCCCATCACCATCAGCAAATAATCACTCCCTAGCCAAGATCAACCAGAACTGCAGGCGTTTGGCACACATGTGTTCCCCATCCACCTCTTCCAACCTGGGATCCAAAAACCCTGGATTTACACCCCAGGCAAAGGAGAGACTGGCCTGAGACTAAGTCTTCTGGGTAGATGCAGGAAGCGAAGCCTGGTGAATGCCTGTCCAACCAGTTTGAGAAAGGAAGATTCATGCCCAGTTCTCACCCCTCTTTCGCTTGAATATCTTTTGTGCCATTACCTGGAGGAAAGGGGGAAGGGAAGGAATGTTTCTTGCCAGAGGCAGCAGCTATCCCCTCATTTGGAAGCCTCTGAGTTGATTTTGGCCATGTCCTTCTGCCTGTGTCTTTAACATGCTGCATTAAGCCTCAGCTTTGCTCCTCTTGCTCCTGAATTCTATTTTGAAATATCAGAGAAATGCTCCCAGGAGGACTTTGAATATGAACACTCTTTATAGGCTACTTTAAGGAGCTCCCAGGTCAGGCCAGGGTCAGGCAACAAGAGCCACACCCAAACCCATCAGCACCGTGGTCTAGCCAGGAAAGCACAGACACAAATGTCACTGAGTCCACCACCATTTGTTTAGCACCTACCGTACGCCAGGTGTGCTCTTAGAAATTAGGGTGATGGAGTAGCTGAGGGTTCCCCCAACTCCTCCTTTCTTTGCAGATCATAAATGTGATTACCCTCTTTTGGTTTCCCGTAAGTTTATGTTTAATAAGCTTATAATTTCTTTTACCCACATTCCCCATCAGCTCTAGAACTCAGCCGAGTTGGTTCTCAGGTCATCCTCAGCTGGGTGGCGGTGGTGATTACTCACTTGTAATGAAGCATCCTAGCACTGACTGACTCACTCAGTATGGGGTGTGAGTGGGGTCCTGAACACGGGAAGATGGAAAGAGAGATGGTTAGGGAACCATTAACAAGTGCCAGGTTAAACTCATTTCAGAATATAGTTAAAGTAGGAATCTAAAGTGCTTTTTTCCCTAATTTCAATCTTTGCAGACAGACAAAACCATTGATTGAATAATTCTTGCCTTCCCTTTGCAATGCTTACATAATCCATATTGAATTATTGTGTACATATACTTCCATGTCCAGCTCTCTAGCCAGTCTCACTGGACTTCATCTTTATTGTGCCAAAGTCACATGGCTTTAACTTGCAGAGTTGGATAATTTCTTCTAAATTCCACCTGCTTCCCTATCCCCACTTACCCACTCCCTTGCCCTTTTCTGGAAGATAAGAACAAGTTGAGGAACTTGCATTTTACATAGGGAAACTATGTTTATGGCCCTGAAATAAGGGGCATGGTCACAGTCAGTATTCAAAATGGCTTGTTGAAATAAGTTCAAATACAATGTAAGCATATTACCAACCAGCTTCTCTATGAATTACTCACCGCTCTAGAAAAATGTTTCCAACTTTCCCAACACACACACACACGCACACACACACACACACACGTATCTCTACTGTTGCACAATCCTGCTTGTATTTTTTCAGATTGACTCGATTAAAACTGTGTGAAGCAAAATTCAACCTGTTGACCTCACTCAAGTTACCTGGAAATGAAAAGCTGGCCGTCTGAGTCATTGGTTTTATTTTATTTTTGGGGGGAAAAATAAGGTGGGAGTGTAAATATCGTCAGATAAAGTTTCCAGAAATTTAAAGCCATGAAGGGGAGACCAACTGGAATTTAGAGATTTTTTGTTTTGTTTTGTTTTGTTTTTTTGAGAACAGAGTCTTGCTCTGTCGCCCAGGCTGGAGTGCAGTGGTGCAATCTCGGCTGACTGCAACCTCCATCTCCCAGGTGATTGTCCTGCCTCAGTCTCCTGAGTAGCTGGGACTACAGATATGTACCACCAGACCCAGCTAATTTTTGCATTTTTAGTAGAGATGGGGTTTCACCATGTTGGCCAGGCTGATCTCAAACTCCTGACCTCAGGTGATCCACCGGCCTCAGCCTCCCAAAGTGCTGGGATTACAGGCACGAGCCACCACGCTTGATCTTTTTTTAAAATTAAAGTTAAAATTTTTTAAATTTTTAAAATTTAAATGTTTTTCATTCTAAATTTATGAGTTTAGAAGCACAAAAATATATTCTGTATAATAAGCTCACTTATGAACTTATTATATTTGGCATTTCCACAGATGTGAAAGTTTAACTTAAGAGGACGAGGCTTCTCCCATCCTTATGTGGGTTGGGAGCCAAGAAAAGCCCCCAAAACTCAGTCTTTTCTAATCAAACTTTTCTGATTTAAAAAAAACTCTAAAATTAAGATGATTCCGAATGATCCATTTTAATTCTGGGCCTCTAGACTTTTTCACAAAAATAGCGGACCCTTTGTCGGCTGTGACATAAACCAGTCTATTTGTAGCTTGAGCCATCTATGCTGCCTCCTTGAGAGTGAAACCTGCCTACACTTTGAGAAGCTGAATACAAACTGAAGGTAACTGAGGGATCTCTGGGACCTCTGAAATCCTGGATAACTTTCTTTAAGGCTGGTTTGTGATTGGAGAAAGGGTACAAATGGTGCTTGCCGCAAGCAGTGTGTCTCAAACATTGAGATGCAGTAGAACCATCTATTGAATTAGACTGACCTCGAGTGGAGCCCAAGTCGGGGACTTTTTGTTGTTGTTGTTGTTTTTGAGACAGAGCCTTGCTCTGTCACCCAGGCTGGAGTGCAGTGGCAAGATCTTGGCTCACTGCAACCTCTGCCTCTTGGGTTCAAGTGATTCTCCTGCCTCAGCCTACTGAGCAACTGGGATTACAGGTGCACCACCATACCTGGCTAATTTTTGTATTTTTAGTAGAGGTGGAGTTTCACCATGTTGACCAGGCTGGTCTTGAACTCCTGACCTCAAGTGATCCACCTGCCTCGGCCTCCCAATGTGCTGGTATTACAGGTGTGAGACACTGTGCCCAACCCCAGGTGGAGGAATTCTTACAGGTTCCCTGGATGCCCCCAAGTCTGAGAAGCCCCTACTACATTACAGCCTCCTCCAAAGCAGAGAAGAGCCTTGTATCATTCATTTTTGTATCATGGGGCTTGGCAAAGGGCCAGGCATGTAATAAGCTCTGAAGAAATACATCCTAAATTCATCATAACTGGTACTAAACTCCAGGTAGAATAAAAAATTTTAGCATATTTTTTTAGCAGAAAATATGTAATCGGAAGAGCTTCTAAATACTGGCAAACAACAACAAAAGGATACTCTTACTTTGATTTCAAAGAAAAAACAAAAACTATGAAAAAATTCACAATTGTCATTGCTACAAACTCAATTGCTATTAGGAATCACTAAAAACAAGATTATTTCATCCTGGCTAAAGCAAAAACACATCACTCTGTTTCACAAAAGTCAGAGCGGGGGAAACATCAGACAATAAACAGACTTTCTGATATAGAACACTTAAAAAAGAAACAAAGTCTCCCTTGAGACTGCAACCATGCCTCAGTTCTTTCCCACCTCGTCACCTTCCTTTCTTCTCCCCTACTCTTTCTCCTGCTTACTCTTTTGCCGTGCTCCCTGCCAGTGTCTCTCTCCTCCTCCTCAGTTGTCACTCTTTTCTCATCTTCTCGGGAGCCATTAATGACTGACTCCAATGCTCTGAGTGGGCGGTGGAAAAGATGAGGCCAGGACTGCTGAGAGAGCAGAGCAAACGGAGCCACGGAGGCTTCCTGAAGGAGCCAGAACTGCAGTGTGAATAGGCTTTAGTTTTGCAGAATGCAGAGGGGGAGACATGCTAAGCTAGAACAGCAGTTTGTAAACATCCATGCCTTTAGGAAACTTACTGTTTAAACAGGCCTTGTCTACCAGATTTAATTCAGTTAAACAAAAAATCATGAATATAGCAGTGATGCTTAAGAACATTGCCTCTCTAGAAAAAACTATTTTAGGCGGGGCAGGTGGCTCACACCTGTAATCCCAGCACTTTAGGAGGCCAAGGTGGGTGAATCACCTGAGGTCAGGAGTTCAAGACCAGCCTGGCAAACATGGTGAAAACTCGTCTCTACTAAAAATATAAAAATTAGTTGGGCGTGGTGGTGGGAGCCTGCAATCCCAGCTACTTGGGAGGCTGAGACAGGAGAATCACTTGAACCTGGGTGGCAGAGGTTACAGTAAGCCAAGATCGTGCCATTGCACTCCTGCCTGGGCAACAAGAGTGAAACTCTGTCTCAAACAGAGAGCCAAATCATGACTGAACTCCCATTCACAACTGCTACAAAGAGAATAAAATACCTAGGAATACAACCTACAAGGGATGTGAAGGACCTCTTCAAGGAGAACTACAAACCACTGCTCAAGGAAACAAGAGGACACAAACAAATGGAAAAACATTCTATGGTCATGGACAGGAAGAATCAATATCGTGAAAATGGCCATATTGCCCAAAGTAATTTATGGATTCAATGCTGTCGCCATCAAGCTACCATTGACTTTCTTCACAGAATTAGAAAAAACTACTTTAAAATTCATGCGGAACCAAAAAAGAGCCCATATAGCCAAGTGATCCTAAGCAAAAAGAACAAAGCTGGAGGTATCATGCTACCTGCCTTCAAACTATGCTACAAAGCTACAGTAACCAAAACAGCATGGTACTGGTACCAAAACAGATATATAGACCAATGGAACAGAATAGAGGCTTCAGAAATAGTGCCACACACCTACAACCATCTGATCTTTGACAACCCTGACAAAAACAAGCAATAGGGAAAGATTCCCTATTTAATAAATTGGAAAACTGGCTAGCCATATGCAGAAAACTGAAAGTGGACCCCTTCCTTACACCTTATACAAAAATTAACTCAAGATGGATTAAAGACTTAAATGTAAGATCTAAAACCATAAAAACCCTAGAAGAAAACCTAGGCAATACCATTCAGGACATAGGCATGGGCAATGACTTCATGACTAAAACGCCAAAAGCAAAGACAACAAAAGTCAAAATTGACAAACAGGATCTAATGAAACTAAAGAGTTTCTGCACAGCAAAAGAAACTATCATCAGAGTGAACAGGCAGCCTAAAAAATGGGAGAAAATTTTTGCAATCTATCTGTCTGACAAAGGGCTAATATCCAGAATCTACAAGGAATTTAAACAAATTTACAAGAAAAAAACAACCCCATCAGAAAGTGGGTGAAGGATATGAACAGACACTTCTCAAAAGAAGACATTTATGCAGCCAATAAACATATGAAAAAAATGCATCATCACTGGTCATTAGAGAAATGCAAATCAAAACCACAATGAGATACCATCTCATGCCAGTTAGAATGGCAGTTATTAAAAAGTCAGGAAACAACAGATGCTGGAGAGGATGTGGAGAAATAAGAATGCTTTTACACTGTTGGTGGTAGTGTAAATTAGTTCAACCATTGTGAAAGACAGTGTGGTGATTCCTCAAGGATCTCGAACCAGAAATACCATTTGACCCAGCAATCCCATTACTGGGTATATGCCCAAAGGACTATAAATCATTCTGTTATAAAGACACATGCACATGTATGTTTATTAAAGGACTGTTCACAATAGCAAAGACTTGGAACCAACCCAAAGGCCCATTGATGATAGACTGGATAAAGAAAATGTGGCACATCTATGCCATGGAATACTATGCAGCCATAAAAAAAGGATGAGTTCATGTCCTTTGCAGGGACATGGATGAAGCTGGAAACCATCATTCTCAGCAAACTAACCCAGGAACAGAAAACCAAACACCACCTGTTCTTACTCATAAGTGGGAGTTGAACAATGAGAACACATGGACACAGGGAGGGGAATGTCACACACCAGGGCCTGTGGGGGGGTGGGGGGGATAGGGGAGGGATAGCATTAGGAGAAATACTTCATGTAGATGACAGGTTGATGGGTGCAGCAAACCACCATGGCACGTGTATACCTATGTAACAAACCTGCACGTTCTGCACATGTATCCCAGAACTTAAAATATAATTTTAAAAAGAAAAAAACTATTTTAAAATTCATATGGAACCAAAAAAGAGCCCAAATAGCCAAGGCAATTCTAAGCAAAAAGAACAAACCTGACGGCATCAAGTTACCAGACTTCAAACTATACTACAGAGCTACAGTAACCAAAACGGTATGGTACTGGTAAAAAACCAGACCCAGAGACCAATGGAACAGAACAGAGAGCACAGAAATAAGGCCACATCTACAACACAACCATCTGATCTTCAGCAAAGCTGACAGAAAGCAATGGTAAAGGACTCCTTATTGAATAAATGGTGTTGGAATTACTGGCTAGCCATATGCAGAAGATTGAAACTAGACCCCCTTTCTTATACCAGATACAAAAATCAACTCAAGATGGATTAAAGAGTTAAATGTAAAACCTAAAACTATAAAAACTCTGGAACCAGACAACCTAGGCAATACCATTCTGGACACAGAAACTGGCAAAGATTTCTTGACAAAGATACCAAAAGCAATCGCAACAAAAGCAAAAGTTGACAATAGGGATCTAACTAAAGTTAAGAGCTTCTACACAGCAAAAGAATCTACCAACAGAGTAAACGGGCAATATACAAAACAGAAGAAAATTTTTGCAAACTATGCATCTGACAAAGGTCTAATATCCAGCAACTATAAGGAACTTAAACAAATGTATGCAGGAAAAAAAATTAAAAAGTGGGCAAAGGACATGAACAGACACTTTTCAAAAAAAGACATAGCTGGGCGTGGTGGCTCAAACCTGTAATCCCAGCACTTTGGGAGGCCAAGCAGGGCACAGCACTTGAGCCCAGGAGTTCAAGACCAGCTTGGCCAAGATGGCAAAACCCCATCTCTACTAAAAATACAAAAAGCAGCAGGGTGTGGTGGCACACATCTGTAATCCCAGCTACTCGGGAGGCTGAGGCATAATAATTGCTTGAACCTGGGAGGTGGAGGTTGCAGTGAGCCAAGATCACAGCCTGGGTGACAGAGCGAACTCTGTCTCGAAAAAAAAAAAAAAAAAAGACATACATGCAGCCAAAAAGCACATGAAAAAAAGCTCAGTATCACTGCTCATTAGAGAACTGCAAATCAAAATCACAGTGAGATACCATCTCAGACCAGTCAGAGTGGCTATTATTAAAGTCAAAAAATGCTGGCAAGGTTGCAGGGAAAAAGGAATGCTTATACACTGTTAGTGGCAGTGTAAATTAGTTAAACCATTGTGGAAGACGGTGTGGTGATTCCTCAAAAACCTAAAAACAGAACTGCCATCTGATCTAGCAATCCAATTACTGAATATATAGCCATGGGATATAAATCTTTCTACCATAAAGACACATGCACCCATATGGTCATTGCAGCACTATTCATAATAATAAAGACATGCCCATCAACAGTAGACTGAATAAAGAAAATGTGGTACATATACACCATGGAATACTATGCAGCCACAATAAACAATGAGATCATGTCCTAAGCAGCAACATGGATGGAGCTGGAGGCCATTATCCTTAGCAAAGTAACGCACAAACAGCAAACCAAATGCTGCATGTTCTCACTTATAAGCGGGAGCTAAATGGTGGGAACACATGGACACGTAGAGGGGAACAATGCACACTGGGGCCTACTGGAGGGTGGAGGGTGGGAGAAGGTAGAGAAGCAGAAAAAATATTGGGTACTAGTTTTAGTACCTGAGTGACAAAATCATCTGGCACCAAAACCCGTAACACAAGTTTATCTATGTAACAAACGTACACATGTACCTCTGAACCTAAAATAAAAGTTAAACATGAAAGAACACCAACTCTGGAGGCAGACTGGTTTTCAATCTCAGTTCCAAAATTGACTATTTCTGTAACCTTGGGCAACTTACTTCTCTGTGCCTCAGTTTTCTCAACTGGAATATGGGGATAATAATACAGTTGATGTGAGAATTAAACCAGCATCTGGCGGTACATAAGTGTTGCTCATTATTATTTAGCCATCACTGCTTTTCTTTTTAAAGTAAATAAAAACAGGAACTTACAATTTAGTTGGGGGAGGTGGGCAGGATAATATGGACAACTCATACTAATGTCTCTTCTATAAATCTGATTATTTTTGCTTTTGTTTTTTAAGCAGGACATAGCTTACACAGAACATACAAAAGAAGAAATATTTATTGAAGCACTCTGCCAAGTGCTTTACTTGATTATATTAATTAATCTTCCAAAAACTCAATGAGATAGATATAATTATCCCTAATTTGCAGATGAAGAAACTAAGTCTGGGAGGCCTTAATTAATTTGCCCACAGTTCCACAGCTAGTAAGTTGCAGGGCAATGATTTGAGCTCAAGTCTCATTCTAATTCTTAAGCCCTTTTGCTACACCATGGAGCACCCAAAGCGTTTCAAAAACAGTTACTCACTGTTTTTAACCCACAATTAAAACTGTTGATGTGCAGAGTAAACCATTTCTCTGCCAGCCATCTTCAATACCCCATCCAGCTGACTTACTAAGAAACAGAAAGGTAGTGTCATTAAAGAAAGTCACAGAGGTTGGGCACGGTGGCTCATGTCTATAATCCCAGCAGTTTGGGAGACCAAGGTGCGTGGATCACCTGAGGTCAGGAGTTTGAGACCACCCTGGCCAACATGGTGAAACCCCATCTCTCCTAAAAATACAAAAGTTAGCCAGGCGTGGTGGCATGTTCCTGTAATCCCAGCTACACAGGAGGCTGAGGCAGGAGAATCACTAGAACCCAGGAGGCAGAGGTTGCAGTTGTAGCAGGATGAGCCGCAGACGAAACTCCTCAGACACTGAGTTAAAGAAGGAAGGGGTTTATTCGGTCAGGGGCATCGGCAAGACTCCTGTCTCAAGAGCCGAGCTCCCCGAGTGAGCAATTCCTGTCCCTTTTAAGGGCTCACAACTCTAAGGGGGTGCGTGTGAGAGATTCGTGATCGATTGAGCAAGCAGCAGGTACATGACTGGGGGCTGCATGCACCGGTAGTTAGATCAGAACAAAACAGGATAGGGATTTTCATAGTGCTTTTCTATACAATGTCTGTAATCTATAGATAACATAACCGGTTAGGTCAGGGGTTGATCTTTAACTACCAGGCCCAGGGTGCGGTGCCGGGCTGTCTGCCTGTGGATTTCATTTCTGCCTTTTAGTTTTTACTTTTTCTTTCTTTGGAGGCAGAAATTGGGCATAAGACAATATGAGGGGTGGTCTCCTCCCTTACAGTGAGCTGAGATCGCACCACTGCACTCCAGCCGGGACAACAGAGAGAGACTCCATCTCAAAAAAAAGAAAGAAAAAAAAAAGAGAGAAGGTTACAAAAACTCTAGGAAAATCTTGGTTGACAACAACTATCTTTTTAAATCTCACAGGCTGTGCCCAAGCTCTGGGGGATTTCGTAAATCCTTAGCTAACTTAGGACACCTGGCTACAGGGATTCACAGGAATATGTCAGATTCCAGTGTGTTTATTACACACTTACTGGGCTCCCAAAGACACTCTCCTGGAGCTCCTATTCACTAACCAGACAAGAATGAGTTTGGGACTAATCCATTTATCAAATCGAATAGCCTAAATTTGTACCAGGCAGATGCGGTGTAGATTTTTTTCTTTTCATTGGGTATTCAGCAATGGGCAAGAATTTTGAGGCCTTGGTCCACAGTTGCTCAGAAGGCCCCATTCCCCAGAAGCATGACAGAGAGCCTTGGGGAAGAGTGACTGCTCTGTGACTTAAAGAAAGTTGTAGCCAGATTTGGATAATGTCCAAGACTTTACAACTAATCTCCTCCTCTTCTCTTCTGGATGCCATCAACCAAAGGGTGTTTAGGAATGTGTTAATAATTCCCAGGAGAAATTGGCCAGGATTACCTAGTCATGACTAATGAAGCTGTCATCTGCCATTCCTTCCTGCTGTTTAATAATGCCTTCTAAAGAGTGCTTTATGAAGATGGATAGTATTGTAATTCTGCGCCCAAGAAACTGGCACAATGTCAATGAAAACAGAGGCCAGCTTATTTTGCATGCCACTCTATTTTTCATTACATGCCACAATAACTTGTTATTAAATGAAAATGAATTTGCCATTAGGGACTAGGTACTATTTAATAACTGTTCAGTAATGTTTCATGATTTAATTTTTTCTTTTTTTTTTTGTAACTAGTGCAGCAGCCATGTTAGTAAATGTCATTCCGGACTAAATGAGGTTGAATTTTCTAGAACAATCTTAAATGCTTCATGGAACTTGGTCATTAAAACTGGATGTGGTCTGAAGCTTGCTTTACCAAATCCTAATTTTGAATTGACCATCTTAAAAACAGTAAGAGTGAGGAAGACTCTCTCCATAAGTACTCTCAGAAAACGATGTGGAAAGTAAGCATCGTGCCTTATAGAGAATTCCTAGAGCGGGTAGGGGACTTACTGGACAGCAGTCTCCTCAGTAGCCTCCCCAAAGAGTATCTCAATCAAGATAGTCAATGCTATTTTGGAATAACAAATCCCAAATTTTAGTGGCTTAAAGTGATAAAGGTTTGTTTCTTGCTTGTGCTACACATCCATTGCAGGGCTGTATGTCTGTCATGGGTTATCTTGAAAGCCAGGATGATCAAGCACCGACTATCTGGAATGATGACAGTGGGCAAAAAGAGCTCTGGACTGTCTCAAATCAGTCTTTAACAGCTTGATCTTTAACTGGTCCCATGACCTCGACCCAAGAAGTGGGACAGGGCCAAGAATTACAATTTTACTGTGTACTCAAAAGGCAGAAATAGCATATCTAGTGATCAGTCCTAGCAGGTACTAATGTGATATCAAAATGAGGGTTTCATTACAAGTCTAAAAGTTCAAAAGTGCCTCTTGCATTGTCAATGCAATGAAAGCGAAACCTCTACTTTCCCAGTCTCACCTTTTCACTGTGATCACAGACATCCAGGCAGTCTTACTTCTTTCCTGAAAGCCGGACATTCCCATGGTCCATCCTCTTCAAGGAATCAGTCATCCCAGTACTTGTTAACACCATGTGATCTGTAACTTTAATTCATGTCAATCTGATTATATACTTGAAAATTACCAGGGTATTTATGAATTATCAGTATCATTAAAACTCAGACGCATGTGGATCATAAACAACCCTTCCCCTTCATCTATACAAATCCAAAGCTGACGTTGAATCTATGCTATTTAACATAAAATTTCTTGGCATTTTTTAAAAAAACTGTATAAGGACTGAATTACTGCACAAAGTATTGCCTGCTTTTCAAAGACTGAGATCACATGATTTAAATGTAACAATTTTTTTTTTTTTTTTTTTT
>NW_012108275.1:648172-697665 GCF_000951045.1 Mandrillus leucophaeus | reverse complement strand
TATATATATATATATATATATATATATATATATATATGCTTTCATCCATGGTTTCTGGATCATAACCCCCATAGTCTTTGGTTACAATGTTGGGGTGCTGTAGGCCTCAGCAGCCGGTCTCAGGGAACAGCATCTCTCTCTCCGACCTTCCCCGTCCTCCTTTCATCTGCCTAAGGCAGGACTCGAAAGTGACTGTAGGTCAGAAACCCCTCATTCCAGAGGGCTCCTGCCCCATACCCTAGAGGAAGGAAGGCTGCACAGAGAGGCCAAGCAAAGCCTGAACACACAGGCCTTGCTGGATTTAGATAATGTGCTTTTTGTCCAATCACATTTCTACATGGTTGTCAATCACACCTATGTAATGAAGTCTCCATAAAGAGCCAGGAGGAATTGGAAAGCTTCAGGATAGCTGAACTCAGGGAGGTTCCTGGAGGGTGGGGGGCTCCAGTACAGGATAACAGCTCTGTGGCCCTTTCCCCATACCTTACCCTATGCATCTCTTCATCTGTATCCTTTGTAATATTCTTTATAATAAAGCAGTAAACATGTTTCCCTGGGTTCTGTGAGCCACTCCAGCAAATTAATCCAACCCAAAGAGGGAATCGTGAGAACCTCAACTTGAAGTCAGTCAGTCAGAAGTTCTGGAGGCCTGGACTTGCGGCTGGTGTCTGGAGGTGGCAGAGTAGGGGCAGTTTTGGGGACTGAGCTCTCACTCTGTGAGATCTGATGCTACTTCCAGCATCAATGTCTGCCACTTGGTGTGTGGGGAAAACCCCCATGCCTTTGGTCACAGAAGCTTTCTTCTGTGTTGTTGTTGGTGGTGGTGGTGTGAGAGCAGAGGAAAAACACAGTTTGAAGAGTTTCCCCCAAATAACTGAGGACGGTGAATACAAAAGAACTTGTATAATTTAAAGAGCCTCTCAAATGGCCTATTAAGTATTCTGTGTGATACTTGGTATTAAGAGCGATCCTCAGTGAATTGTGAAATTAAAGCCTAAGTATATCCTTAGAGAAGAGCAACTATTTCCGAACCATATTATTAGAGGTTTCCTTATTATATTAGCCTGGGTTCCCCCAGAAGCACATCCCAAGACAGAATGAGTACAAGTGATTGATTCAGGAAGTGATCCCAGGGAGTCAGGGAGGGGAATGGGACAGTGAGCCAGGAAAGAGCAT
Organism: Mandrillus leucophaeus; assembly: GCF_000951045.1. Taxonomy (NCBI): domain Eukaryota; kingdom Metazoa; phylum Chordata; class Mammalia; order Primates; family Cercopithecidae; genus Mandrillus; species Mandrillus leucophaeus. Next base: position 696,489 of record NW_012108275.1, on the reverse strand, counting down.
AAGTCCAATACAGGGCGCATTCATGAGAAGGAGACCATTGTGGGCAGCTGGAGTGCAGGCTTACTGGCAACTGATAACTGCTGGGTGGATGGCGGTATCCTACCAGAGGGGTGAGGCTGCCAGGTGTATATACTGCAATCCTCATTCGTCATTGGTAAGGACTGTCCCCTCAGTCAAAGGGAATCATGGAAGAGTTGCTCCCAAAATCTACATGGAGAAGTACGTCTGTGTAGCAAAGGAGTGGACCGTGGTGACCATGAGAAAGCTCCTCACAAACCTCCAACCTCAGAGAATATCATTGATTAAGGGCCCCAGCAGCTCCTCCCTGAAATTGATGTGCTAAGGCAGATCCTTTCCTGGAAAATGCAGGGCTCCTCTGGCAGCAAATTGGGCTCAAAGGCCCTCCAGGGACCTTGCCAAACTGCCCTTAGACTGGACAGGGGTCTAGAATGCTTCTGCCCACCCTCTCTCCTTCACTGGAAGATTGGATTTGCATTGCAGTCAATGGCTTTCTCCGCCTTTTCCAGATCCCTCTTCACTTTCTGTTACATGAGCATTTTCCCTAATAAAATCTTGCATGTTTAATTCCATCTTGGTGTCTGCCTCTAGAGGACTTAGACTAACAAAGACAGTAAGTGTAGTCAAGTAGCAGCACTTTGTACCTAGTATTGAATACAAATACATTAGATGGATGGATGGTGTGATGGTTAATCTTATGTGTCAATTTGACTGGGCCATGGAGTGCCCAGATACTTGGTCAAATATTGCCCTGGGTGTGTCTGTGAAGGTGTTTTGGATGAGATTAACATTTAAATCGGTAGACTGTGTAGATTACTCTCTCTAATGTGGGTGGGCCTTATCCATTCAGTTGAAGTCCTGAATAGAACAGAAAGGCTAAGAGAGAATTCTTCAGCCTGACTGCCTTCAAATTGGGACGTCACCATTTTTACTGTCCTCAGACTCAAACTGAGCTATTTGCCCTTCCTGGTTCTCAAGGCTGTCAACTCACTCAGCAGGTCTTGGGACTTGCCTGCCTCCATAACCACCTGAGCCAATTCCTTATAATCTCCCTCTCTCTCTCTCATATATAATATATAATATTACATACTAAATTATATTATTTAATATAAAGAGATTTATGAGGATGTTTATTATAATTTATACACACGTGTGTGTGTGTATATATATGTAAAGGCTCAATAGGCTCAGAAATGTCACTTTTTATATTCTACCAAAAAAGGGTTTGGAATCTGTTGAATCAAAACTCAGGTCCCATTTTGTGATATGAAACAGCTCATCACAAAGCATTTTCGCAGCTTGTTTCTAGATTTTAGGGCTTGATATTCATATGTTTATGTAAGGGCTCAATAGGTTTATATAGGCTTAGAACATAAAATATATGTTCTGTTTCTTTGGAGAACACTGACTCACATAGATGAGTGGGTGGGTGGGTGGATGGATGGATGGATGGATGGATGGATGGATGGATAATGGATGGATGGATGGGTTGATGGGTAGGTGGGTTGGTGTGTGGATGGATAAATATGAGGTCATGAAGGAGGATATCTCTGTGGTTCAGGGTCATCAGGGAAAGCTTCCCTGTGGAAGAAGGACTTGAACTTGAAGAAGGACATGAGAGAAGGAGGAGAACATTGAGGAGTGGGAGGTAGAGGAAAGAAATCATGGACACCTAAGAGGAGGCAGACTTACAGCATTTGGAGGACAGTGAACAAACCAGTATGGTTGGATCCAAGAGTCTGTAAGTAGAAAGAGTGTGAGTTATGTTTAATGAGATAATGAAGTTGAGATTCAAAACCAGTTTGCTTCCCCATAGGGTATGGTTTCACACCATTCCCTTAACTTCCAAGTGAATACCTTTGGTCAAAGAAAAAGATGTGATATGTTTACTCTTTTCCAAAAATATTTTAAAGTGCAATTCCTTCAAGAGGCATGGAGGTCACCTCCTCAGGAAAGAATTGCCTGTGTAACCCTGTGTAACATAGGAACTCTCATCATGTTCTATCTTAGCACCCAACTTCCTTCCTTCCCAACATTGATCATAATTTGCACATATTTATTTGCGTACTCATTAACTGACTGTTTTTCCCACTCATCTGTCAGTTCTATCAAGATAGAGACCTGAACTACTCACCCCAGCACAGTGCCTGGTTGACTGGATAAAACACAGCAGTTAGAAATATCAAATTTAAGACTGTGCACGATAGCTCACACCTATAATTCCAGCACTTTTGGAGGCCGAGGTGAGTGGATCACTTGAGGTCAGGAGTTCAAGACCAGCCTGGCCAACATGGTGAAGCCCCATCTGTACTAAAAATACAAAAATTAGGCAGGTGTGGTGGTGCACGTCTGTATTCACAGCTGCTTGGGGGGCTGAGGCAGGAGAATCACTTGATCCTGGGAGGCAGAGGTTGCAGTGAGCCAAGATTGTGCCACTGCACTCCAGCCTGGGCAACAGAGTGAGACTTCATCTCAAAGAAACAAAAAAAGGAAAACGAAATGTGAGATTTAGGCTTATTATATCCTAGCTCCATTAATGACTCTAACAGCTTGACCTTGGGCAAGTAACTTCAGCTTCAGTGTCTTCATCTACAAAATGAATGATAATACCTCACAGCACTATCATGAAGATTAAATAGGATAGTTTATATAAAGCACAGTGCTCAGTACATGGTAAGCATTCAATAAAAAGTTGCTATTGTTTGTTATTACAACTCCAGACTGCTTGGTGTCATTTTTCTGCAGGGTGAAATTGCCTCTGATCAATTAATTAGGACAGATATTGAGAAAGAAGCTTTAATCTTTGAATCATGACATCTAGATCAATGACTCCTTGCACTTTCTGGTGACAGTAAATAGTCCTTAATTACTTCAAGGAATTGTTAGATCCCTCCAACATGATAATAATTATGTATTTTTAAAACTTTAATTGAAATACATATAAGACCAAAAAACTCTCTAAATTCAATAAACTTTAAATGTATTTTATTGGTCTTAACAGCATTGACATCTGTCTTAAAACTAGCAGGACGGGATGGGCACAGTGGCTCAATGCCTATAACCTCAGTGTTTTGGGAGGTCAGGGCAGAAGGATTGTTTGAGGCTAGGAGTTCTCGACCAGCCTGGGCAAAGTAGGAAGACCCTATCTCTCTAAAAAGTTTTTTTAAAAAATTACCAGGTATGGTGGAAGGTGCCTGTGGCCCTAGCTTCTCTGGAGGCTGAGGTGGGAGGATCGCTTTAGCCCTGGAGTTTAAGGTTGCTGTATTAGTCCGCTTTCACACTGCTAATAAAGACATACCTGAGACTGGGCAATTTACAAAAGAAAGAGGTTTATTGGACTTATAGTTCCACATGACTGGGGATGCCTCACAATCATGGCAGAAAGCAAAGAGGAGCAAGTCACATCTTACGTGGATGGTTGCAGGAAAAGAGAGCGTGTGCAGAGAAACTCCCATTTTTAAAGCCATCAGATCTGGTGAGACTTAATTCTCTACCGTGAGAACAGCACAGGAAAGGTCTGCCCCCATGATTCAATTACCTCCCACCGGATTCCTCCCATGACACATGGAAATTACGGGAGTTACAATTCAGATGAGATTTGGGTGAGGACACAGCCAAACCATATCAGTTGCCATCAGCTGTGATTGTGCCACTGGACTCCAGCCTGAGCAACAGAGTGAGAGACTGTCTTTAAAAAATAAAAATGTAGCAGGAGAGCATATCTGTGAGACAGAGCATTTATTCAACCAGAAACAATGTTTGGTGGGCATCTGGGTTCAAGACCCCATAGGCTTACCTCCTGGGCCATCCCAGGACCTGAGACCCAGTGCGGTGGAAACACTGATTTTGTTGGGTAACTGTGCAACTCAGAGAAAAACCTCACCCTTTCCTCCTTGGGGGCTTGAAGTAAGTGTTCTTCCCTCTCATCCTTCCAACAAGGCAGCCCTGCTCAGACAGCTGTGCGCCCATCTAAGACTTCCCTCAGCCATCTCCTTTAGAGGGGCTGCCTGTTCATGCACATCAGTCATTTGCTCTTTTATATACTCTAGCATGAATATGTGACTATGACTTCACATTACTTCATTCTCAGAACCATATTTCTGAGTGCATTGGCCAGAAAGATGAAAACCCTGAGGAGACAACACACAAGCATAATGTCCAGCTAATTTTTGTAGTTTTAGTAGAGACAGCATTTCACCATGTTGGCCAGGCTGTTCTCCAACTCCTGACCTCAAGTGATTCACCCATCTCAGCCTCCCAAAGTGCTGGGATTACAGGCGTGAGCCATCATGCCCAGCCGAGATGATGGCAATTTGAACTTCTATGGTGATGTGGATGATGTGAGAGATATCTAGCAGGTAAAATTGGTGGGTGATAGACCAGACATGCAGGCTGAGGGATGGGAAGTGATGAGATCGTCTCCTAGATCCCTGGTTTGCACAACCGAATGCATGGTAAGGCCATGCATTAACATAGGAAGCACATTGGACAACATTGTCGAAAGGGAAAACCTTTGTTATTCAGTCACTTGCTTTGTCTACATGTCACTCATTTTGTCAGTTTATTGGTCTAATTCCCCAGCCTATTCACTAAATTGATAGATTCTGGAGCAACAATCATTTGACCAGCTGCCATGGTACCACATAAATGGTCCCCTGGATGCCACGTGATGAAAAGGAAGGAACACAGATGTTGAAGTCAGACAGTTATGGTTGCAAAGCTCAACATCCTGGTTACTCTGAGATTACAGTTCTTGCTTTGCTAACCCTCAGGTTCCTCATCTGTAAAATAAAGAAAACTTACCTTGTATGAGTGTTTTTAGGATTCCAGGAGTTACTGCACATAAACTGCTAAGTGCAGGTGCTGTTTGGGCGCTGCTGAAAAATCTAAGAGAACTTGCTCTGTTTGCTGTGTGAGTGCAATAATTCTCCATGAAGGCAGTGAATCATTGATGTGTTGGATGGCAAGAAGACACACTTTGGTGAAGAATGCCTTTTGCAAAGTGCTGTAGGTCTGAAAATCAGGAATGAAGGGTGGGAGGCAGGAGGCTACAGACACGTTAGAGGAGTCTGAATGTATCAAAGAATCCCAAAGGAGTTTTCTCAGCCATGGCCATAACCCCAAAGAGGTGAACTAAGTTTATTAATTAGCGTTTGCAATTGTAGCCTGAAGTCTAAGAAATTTTTTAGTTAATTAACACTTGTATGAGATTGGATATGATCTACTTAAGAAAAAAAAACACACACACATTTTTATGACAGAAAATGTAAAAAATTCATAAAATCATTTAGAAGAACATTTAAAAATAATCCATAACCCCACCAACTAGAAACAATTACTATTAATATTATGTCATGTAGCTTATCAGACTAAAAATACTATAAACACTTTAAAAACAAAATTGTGATCACACAGAAAAACAAATTTGTAATCTGTATTTTAATTATATCAATGTCATGAACATGTTTGCAATACTGTTTTTGCAAATTGTTCTACAACATGACTTTTAATTAATTAATTAATTTTTTTAGATAGAATCCCCTATGCCCAGGCTGGAGTGCTGTGGCAAAATCACATCTCACTGCCGCCTCAACCTTCCAGGCTCAAGTGATCCTCCCACCTCAGCCTCCTGAGTATCTGGGACTACAGGTGTGTGCCACCACCCCTGGCTAATTTTTGTAATTTTCACCATGTTTCCCAGGCTGGTCTCAAACTTCTGGGCTCAAGTGATCTGTCCGCTTTGGCCTCCCAAATATTGGGATTATAGGTGTGAGTCACCACGTATGACCTTACAACATGAATTTTTAAGGCACAAAATAGTATAACCTAAATGCCATAATTTGTTTAGCCAATTTCTTAGTGTTGGACAGTTAGATTGTTTTTCCAGTATTTGTTATTGTATATAACTCTGTATTTTAAGTTATATACAAACAAAGATCTTACACATAACATTTTGTGTACATCTCTGATTACTTCTTTAAGATAAATTACTAATGGAATTATTAGGCCAAGGCATATTAACATTAAAGATATTAAAATATTAATTTCCCCCAAAAGATTATACAAAATTCATTCTTGCTCACAAAGTTCAAATGTACCTGTTTCTTGTCCTACTTCAAGGATTTGATAGCCTGTTTTATAAAGAGTAACTTTATATTTGGGTTCAGAGATTTTGACCTTCTCCACCTGAAATCCGATAAATGTACAATGATATTTCCTTCTTGCTCAATTTTATTTCCTTTTTTTAAAATCTCTCTGGAAAAAAAATTGATGTATGATGATGTGAACATCAGTAGGGACCTTTGTTCATTCCCTCACTGATTTAAAATAACTTCTCCCCCTCTATCTGTTTCTAGTTTGTTTCGTTTGTTTGTTTCTTAGTGTCATACACTTATTTGCATGCAAAAACTACTATATTCATCATGGAGAAGTCAAAATATCTGCAGTGTAGTCGTCTCATCCCCTTCAGTCTTCTTTTTGAAAAGAATAACATAAAAACAGAAAATCACAGAGAATACTTTGATACCACCTACTGCATATTGTTAAATGTTAATATTTTAACATAGTTGCTTCAGAAATGTTTCTTAGAAAAGAAATAAAATATAACAGATTGATTCAAAGTCCCTTAGGCTTGGTTTTCTCACTCACTCCCCTTCCTCCCACCCTGGAAGTAACCACCAACATGAACTTGGCATGGAAGCTTCCAGGCCATGTGTTAAAACTTTAACTTCATATATATCTGTCCATAAATAAAATGTTGTATTGTTTTGTGAGTTTTCAGTTACATAAATAATCTTCTAGATGAATTTTAGAATCATGCCAAAATCCCTGTAGACTCTTCTTTTGGATTTTTATTGGAGAAGCATTAAAGGAATATATTACTTTAGGGAGAATTGACATCTTTACATTATTAGTTTTTTCCTCTAAGGGCTAAAGTATGTTTTTCATTTATTCAAGCCTCCACTCTGTCCCTTTGTAAAACACTGTTATTTTCTTATTGTAGGTCGAGTACATTTCTTGCTAAGCTATATCTTTTCTTGTCTGTTTGTTTCCAGGGCCCAGTGTTCATTGCTAACTTACTTCTAGATATTTTATGATTTGTGTTGATACTGAGGATAGGATCTTATTTTTGTATTATAATTTCTAACTCATCATTACTGAGATAAAAGAAAGCAGTTAACTTTAAATGTTTATTTTGTAACTGGCCATATAACTGGATTCTTACTACGTGTATCTAATACTATAATTTTTCAATTGATTATTTTGGATTTTCTTGGTAGACAATTACACATTATGTATAACACTAAAGATGTGCAAACAATGATAATTTGGTTTGCTTCCTACTGACAGTCACACGTAATTTCTTTTTCTTATCTCTATGAATTAGCTTGGACTTCTACAACAACAAATTACAATGATGATAGAAGATGTCCTCATCTCATTTTTTATGTTAAAAGGAGTTCCTCTAACATTTAATACTTACATAGAATGTTGACTGTTGCTTAAGACAATCTTTATTGTGTTTTTTCTTTTAGCATAATGAATATTTTTCCCAATCTGTATATATTTGCAAAAACGGAGTGATTTTTGAAAATTGGAACTCACTACGATTTTCAGTAGTATTTGTAAAATTGAAGATTCAATCCTCAACATTAGTATCTTTGGTTAATCATATTAGAAGGAGTGTTAGGCTATTCCTAATCCTGGCTGTAAAATAAGTTAATGATTTTATTTTGATCAAGTCCTCTCACCTCTCTGGGTCTCAGTTTTCTCCTAGTAAAATGAAGAGTTAAGATAATTACTAAAAATTTATTTCAATTGGGTAAGAATCCAAACCCTATTTTAAGAAAAACTTATTTGTTTTAGTCAAACAATTTTACAAAATCAGCCACACCTAGTAAATTCACAAGGCTAAAGAAGATTGAAAGTGGTCAGGTGCTGTGGCTCATGTCTGTAATCCCAGAATTCTGGGAGGCAGAGGCAGGTGGATCACTTGAGCTCAGGAGTTCAAGACCAGCCTGAGCAACATGATGAAACCCCATCTCTACCAAAAATACAAAAATTAGCTATGGTGGCATGCGCCTGTAGTCCCAGCTACTCAGGAAGATGAGTGGGGAGGATCACCTGAGCTTGAGCCTGAGAGGTGAAGATTGCAGCGAGCTAAGATTGCGCCACTGCACTCTAGTGTGAGCGACAGTGAAATCCTGTCTAAAAAAGAAAGATTGAAAGCTTAGGTTTATTACACAGAAAAATGAACTGAAAACAAGTTCAATATAAGCGGACTGTGAAACCTGCATAAAGTTCATGGCTGAAGGTTTAAAAATAATAACTACTACCTATTGAGTATTCATGATGTCCCAGGAACAGTGTTTTACTTACAACATAAACTACTAATTGTTTATAACAACTCTATGAAGTAGGTAAAATCAGTTTTTCCATTAGAGACAAGGAAACTGAGGTATTGTGGGGCAAGAACGCTGTAGATTCGCTCACTCAAAAGTCCATTCCAGCCTCCTGGTGTGTTTCCTTCCTGTGTTGGATTACCTGAAAAACTCAAGTCCAGATATCCCAGACTTTTGTGTAGATAGCATTCCTGATATGATTTAGGTTGCATCAATAAGCTTCATTGGCCAGAGATTTGATTTTGAGACAGATGTAGGCAGAGAGAAGTGACACACAAGACTCTGCTTTGCAGATTGTTGTAGTGCAGTTCTAGGGCCTACAGTTCTGGGAATGGCTTTCTAATCTCCAGATCACAGTCAAGGCAGGGGACCTGGGCCCAGTGGCTGGAATAGCAGCTCTCTGAGTCCTCAGAATAAGATGGAGAAGGCAGTCCCCTACACAGGCCAATTCTATCGTGTCTTTCTGGAAGCCATTCACAGAGGCCCACCTATGGTCTGTTTTTCCAGCCCTTCCAGCAATGTTGTAGGCACCAAGAACCCTTCTGAAATCCCTTTCTGCCTGAAGTATCTAAAGTGGTTTCTATTATCTGCACTTGAACTCAGATAATTATAAGATGTGCAATCTTTCTTTTCTTATGTGCCCCATTCAGCTAAAATGACCCACCACATAATATAACGGACCCGGGTTTAGGTTTGGATCAGGTGTGCTGGCTTCTTAGTCCCAATCATTATTTAATAGCTGCATGACTTTGGGAAAATTTCTTCACCCTTCTGGGACTCAGTTTTCTGTCTCTGACATGAAGAAATTGTCTTTTCTGGCATTAACAATGTATGATTATCATTGACACAGAAGAAAATGTAACACCCTCGATGCAGATTTCCTGCTCAGCAGTTCCTAGTAAGCCAATGACAGACTGAAAATAGGAAGCAAGGCTATTTCCCAAGTCTTGGCTCTTCCTTGATTTAACATATCTGGCAGAATGCCCTGTGGTGGGCGTAGAATCCAGACCCCTTCCCAGGTAGAGACTTGAACCACTGCAGCATCACCCTGGGGGGCAGGGTATGACACCAGCAGGACTTAGCATCATTAGGAAGTCACTGAGCAGGCAAGCTGAGAGTTACAAAGCCTGTGGCCACTACAGATCAACCCAAGCAAGAGGTCAGGAAACTGGAAAATGAGGACCGGACCACGGAGAATTCTGGGGGCAGAGGTCAGTCACAAGTCAGCGACAGAAGTCAGGAAGTCTAGCCTAAGGCCAAGGAATCTACAGTTCATAAAATTCTGGTCAAACAAGGAGACAGGGATGTAGACAGGCACTCAGGCCTCACTAGTGAGGACACAGAATTCAGAGTACAGGTTACCAGGTAAGATGAGGACCCTCATCCACTCTCTCCCTGTCCACTCAGATCCAACTGACTCAGCACTGGGGCCTTAGGTCTTTGCATAGTGTGAAAGAACGTTGCATCAAATTGACTTGAATGAGTTAAGATCTCAGGGATCATTACACGGAGTAAACCTGGTCTCAGAATAGATGTTTTCAGCCCCCAGGATAAGCAGGAAGTGTTTTCAGAAGTGAGCAAATCAGTGGCATTTAGCTAGAATGTCTGGCTGACTGAGGACAAGATACTGAAGTGCAATCGAATTCTGGCAATTGTCTGGGGGTGGAGGAGGGGAGGAAGGGAACTGGATGGAGTGGTGGGTGTTCTGGCCATAGGAAGGTGGTCTTTAGTGTCCCACCATCTTTCAGGGGGAATGAAGATACATTCTAATATAATAATGCCTTCTTAGTTTCCCATCTTCATGTGTACAGTTAGTTCTCTACCAACTCTAGGCCACAACTCCAAACACTACCGTTTTCTATATCAGCCTTCAGATACAGAAAGGGTATATCTTTCTATATACCCTTTAGAAAGATTTAGATCTAGAAGGCCTTCTCAGCAAAGAGGCTGATAAGTAAATCCATAATAAGATACCAATGATTAAAATAACATAATTTGTTTCCCTTCCTAGAGGTTGTTGCCTTTTTATAGGCAAGGTAACAATGATGAATTTAGAACTGTCAGGGAAATATTATGGAACAGGAACAGGGCTGATAGACCCTTACTCTGAGGGATACATAGTCAATCTTCATTATTCATAGATTTCATATTTGTGAATTCACCTACTTGCTCAAATGTATTGGTAACTGCAAAACCAATACTTGGCAGGGATTTTTCCATCATTCCTGGACATGCACTGTGGAAAAAAAGTGAGTTGCCCAATAGGAATGTTCCAAGATGAGGTTGAACAAGGCAACACTCTGCCTTCTTGTTTCAGCTCCTATTCTAACAAGTGTCCTTTTCTAGGTCTACATAGTGTCACATTTTTCCCATATTTGTGCTTCTTGTTAATTTCACTGTATAAAATGGCCCCCACTACAGTGTATGGTTGCAATGCTGTCTGGCCTTATGTAGGAAATACAAAGTATGTGTGTTAGAGAAGCTTAAGTCAAGCATGAGTTATAGTGCTATTGACCATGAGTTCAACATTAATTAATCAACAATATATATTAAATAAGGTGGGCTGGGTGCAGTAGCTCATGCTTGTAATCCCAGCACTTTGGAAGGCCGAGGGGGGTGGATCACCTGAGGTCAGGAGTTCATGACCAGCCTGGCCAAAATGTATTTTTAGTCTCTACTAAAAATACAAATATTAGCCAGGCATGGTGGCAGGCACCTATAATCCCAGCTACTCGGGAGACTCATGCAGGAGAATCACTTGAACCCAGGAGGCGGAGGTTGCAGTGAGCGAAGATCACGCCATTGCACTCCAGCCTGGGGTACGAGAGCGAAACTCTGTTTCAAAAATAAATAAATAAATAAATAAAAGTGTCTCCAAACAGAAACACACACAAAACAAGATTACGTATTGATCCATTGATGAAAATGTTTGACCAGAGGCTTGAAGAACCTAACCCTGTATTTTCCCAGAAGTAATAGTTCCCTACTTTCTAATTCAGCATTCGCAGAGACTACAGAACATAACTACCTGAATAACAAGAACAGACTGTGCTCGATCTCCACCCAGTGACTTGCTCAGCCTAACACCATTCTTAAGAAATGCTCACAGGGGCCCCTTGCATGACTGCTGCAAAGAATTACAATGAAAATACTTGGCAACATTTTTAAAAATCTTTACTTCTTAACCTTTTTACAGGCATGGTCCAAAATTCTCACTGACAAGCCACCAATGGGATGGCCCGTTTAGGATTGGATGTGCTGTTCCGGTAGCAGAGATAAGAGCAGCTCTGTAGTAATTCTGTCTGAACTACTTTTTCTGTCTGAACTGTGTTGTCTGTCCTCTTCAACAGATTTCGGATGTGAATGCAACACTCTTAAAAGAGGCACCTAAGTAAGGACTAATTTCACTAAAATGTTTCCACTTAGACTTCCCAGGTGGAATCCTGAGCAGGAGGTTTGGCTCAGGGCAGAAATGCGTTGATGGAGGTTTCCAGAGGGCGCTGTTCATCCCACTCTGGCAAACTCGAGGGGGTTTATTGATTTATTTATTTTGAGACAGAGTCTCGCTCTGTCGCCCAGGCTGGAGTGCATTGGTGCGATCTGGGCTCACTGCAACCTCCACCTCCCGGGTTCAAGCGATTCTCCTGCCGCAGCCTCCTGAGTAGCTGGGATTATGGGCACCCACCACCACGCCCAGCTAATTTTTGTGTTTTTAGTAGAGACAGGGTTTCGCCATGTTGCCCAGGCTGGTCTCGAACTCCTGACCTCAAGTGATCCACCAGCCTCGGCCTCCCAAAGTGCTGGGATTACAGGCGTGAGCCACCGTGCCTGGTCAAGAGAGTTTAATTTGGTCACCAACAGAGGGAAACCTTTCTTTGGCACTTAGTATGAACTGTTTCTATCCCTTGAAAAACTATTCTGACTGGAATTGCAACCTGACAATGGCCTGGCAAGAATCAATCCAATGACACCCGGACACAACTGCTCCTATAGAAGCCTGGTAAATCTTCTTCGTCATCCTTAAGAGACACAGCCTACAACAGGAATCCTGTGTTTATTTTTAAGCAGTAGTACCAGATAGGTCGCGTCTTAAAATTGTTAGCGCAAAGGTCAGCTAAAAGTTTTGCTTTTCTGAAAGGAAAGCATTTCACCGTGACACAGAGTCCGTTTCTCCTGTATTTTTCTTTTCAGCTAAGTGTTGCGAATTTCTTTTCTTTGCATTTAAATTCATGGAATAAAAAGAAGGCTCCCTCTGCATCATTCACTGCTCCCCAGACTCGTAAATGCCACATATTCTGAACACCGCATCTCGGACACACGTTTCTCACAGAAAAGAGCTGAAAGGCCTCTCAGTGAGGCCTCCCCCTGCTGAGGGGCGCTCTCAGCCCAGCCTCCCTCGGGGCCTTCCCAGCGCCTCTGCAGCTCCAAGCACAGCGGTTTGTGTGGCTGAGCCTAGGGAGGAATTTGTAGCTGGGGACTGGGGTCATCTGCCTTCCGGTTTTCTACTTACTGACACGCTTTCTCACACAGGGGTCAAGAGTTAGGGCCTCACCAGTGCATCCTTCAAGATGAGCTGCTAGAAACGTTTTCTTAATAAGAGTCCTTTTCTTTCCCCTTGAGACATGAGGGTTTGAACCTCAGGCCTTTCAATCCCTCGACAGAAGCTATAAACCACAAATGTGCTTCATGTTGAAAGGACGTGCAAGTGACCGGCACTCTCTTCTGCTTTCTGCCCCCTAAACGCCCCCGCCTGTCGTATGTGCCGACAGCACTCTCTTGTCTTCCTCAGCTGACTGCTCGGGCAGTCTGCCCATTCTGGTGGGGAAAGAAGAGGGGGAAAGCGTCCTCTGCCCCCAGGGGGCCATCAGGACCACATCAGCTCTGGCGGGTGGTCTCTAGCAGGCCTTTTCTCAGCCCCTCCCCCCGGCCCCAGACATGTGCACCATTCTCCGCTTGTTTACAGATGACCTGCCTTTTTAACACATCCTCTAACAGTTCTGTCTGAGAAGTCACATTTGCCCCATTGCTGTGAGGCAGAAAAACCCAGCCACTGCTCTATGTGGGAGAACAGGAGAACCAGCCCAGCTCTGGAGGGACGAATGAACCGGAGAACACCCACTTGTGCTTGCCCCCAAAGTCAGCCGGTATAGATGAATTTGGAATGTTGGAACATATCACAGTGCAGATTTTCTTCTTCTTCTTTTTAAAAATTGTTTTTGCAAATATTTTTGGCAAGTGTTAAAATGTGTGTGTGTGTGTGTGTGTATTGGGATTTTCTTTTTTTTTTATTTTTTTTTTCTTTGAGACAGAGTCTCACTCTGTCTCCCAGGCTGGAGTGCAGTGGCACCGTGGCGTGCTCTCGGCTCACTGCCACCTCCTAGCTGGGATTGCAGGCACGTGTCACCACACTCGGCTAATTTTTGTATTTTTAGTGGAGACAGGGTTTCACCATGTTGGCCGGGCCATTCTTGAACTCCTGGCCTCAAGTGATCCGCCTGCCTCGGCCTCCCAAAGTGCTGGGATTACAGGCATGAGCCACTGCACCCAACTGGGATTTTCTTTATGAAAGAAAAAAAAAAAAAAAACCTGAAGAAAATGCAGGAGGGTAAATAGAGACAAAGAAGAGGCCAGGTACTCAGCTAGGGAAGTGAGGGCAATTGTTGACCTCCAAGACTCAGTCCTCCTGCTGTCTTGATTGGCTCAGGATGTGAAGGGACGACAAGAAAGGGTGGCTAAGAGCAGTGAGGGCCTGAGCAGGAGCCATGAGCTCTGTGTTGCTGGATCTGAAGTCCCAAGCCCGGGACTTCACCCCACACCCCACCACTGTACTGACTGTACCCCAATCTGCCTGTCACTCTCCCAGCTCTCTGTACCTTGCATTTCCCAGTACAAGCTGAAGGAGCCTCTGACAGCTGTCCCGGATGTCATAGGGACACACAGGTGCGGCTGGATCAGGGAGGACAAAGCGGCAGGCTCTGTGGTGGCATCTCAGGCATGAGGAAGGTTCCCAGTTCTCTTCTGGGTCCTGCTCGGGTTCCTGCCACCTGAAATTCTCTCCTCACAACTTCTGTCTTGTGACTTAAACTTAAAAGAATTTGTCTTCTCGAAAAATGCAAATGTCCTCAGGATGGGATAGCCCTTTAAAAATTATGACTACGGAGATCTTATCATCCAAACACCAAATCAGAATATTTTACAAAGCACATTTCCTATCTTTTTTCATTGGATGAATTTTACTTGTTAGATTGTTTTTCTATTATCAAAGCAAGTCATAAATGTTATTTAAAAATTTAAACAAATGTAAAAGGAAATCTACTCCTAAAGCTACACATCATTTCCCTGGCATCTACTTCACGAGAAGTATAACCATGGTTAACAATGTGTGGTTATCCTTCTAGATGTTTCTCTGTGTGTGCATGTGTGTGAGTGTGTGTCTGTGTGTTGTTGTTGTTTTTAACAAAAATGACATTCCACATCACATACTGCTGTGGTCTTTGGGGTTTTTTTCCCCCCATTGGAAACATTAGAAACATCTTTCCAGGAAGAACTTTTTTTTCAGTCTATCTATATTACTTTAAAAATCTTCAAAAGTTACATTTCATTACTATACTTTTAAAAGATCATGAGTTTTTATTGTTCGTTTTTGTTATCATTCTTGGCCTTTATTAAACAGAATAAAATTATAGGAAGTAGGGGATTGTCTAGGGCAGTGTTGTCCATTCAGGCCTTGTGCGATGCTGGAGATGTTCTTTACCTGTGCTGTCCAATACAGTAGCTGGCAGCCACTTGTGGCTGCTGGATACTTGAAATGTAATCAGTGTGACTGAGCAGCTGACTGTACAATTTGCTTAATTTTAATTAATTTAGATGCGACTTTCAATAGCTGCATGTGACTAGTGACTACTGTATTGGACAGCATATTTTTTGGACGAATCGATCATCTACTCCCAAAAGAGTTATAGAAAGAAACTTTGAAGCCGGATTTCCTGGATTTGAACCCTAATTCCTTCTACTTGCCAGTTGTGTGACTTTGGATAGCAATAGAAACACTTTATTGGGTTGTTATAAGGATTCAATGAGTTAATACTTGCAGAGCAATTGAACCAGTGCTTGAACATGCCATTAGAGCTTAACAAATACTAGGTATAGAATTCTTTCCTGAGTGGGCCGGGTGTGGTGGCTCAAGCCTGTAATCCCAGCACTTTGGGAGGCTGAGGCGGGCGGATCACGAGGTCAGAAGATCGAGACCATCCTGGCCAACATGGTGAAACCCCGTCTCTACTAAAAATGCAAAAAAATTAGCCGGGTGTGGTGGTGGACACCTGTAGTCCCAGCTACTCGGGAAGAGGCTGAGGCAGGAGAATGGTGTGAACCCGGGAGGCGGAGCTTGCAGTGAGCCGAGATCATGCCACTGCACTCCAGCCTGGGCAACAGAGCAAGACTCTGTCTCAAAAAAAAAAAAAGAATTATTTCCTGAGAACAGGAATGGAGAGGAAAGAAAACTTTGGGTCGGGAAGGGGAGAAGGATGGAGAAAGGAAGTAGTGAGTGAATAAAAGGGTGCTTTATTCCCATGGTAAAGGTAGGGCAGAGTGCTACCAAACCACAATAGCCTCTCAATATTGTATAGATCTTACCTTGACTGCAGTCTTACAAAGTTGGGGGAGGCAAAGTATTGCCTGGAAAGTGAATTTCTTCAGTTCTTTATTAAATTCCTCTTTTCTCTTCAGCTCTTTATTAAATTATGATGGGGTTGTGAGCGGCTCTGCAGGGCGCCTCCCCTGCAGACCTGCCTGAATCCTGCCCGGGGCCAGGCCAGACAAAGCCCCGCTCGGGACAGCCACTGTCTTCACCCTCTAAGCCCAGGTGGCTGCACAGGCCTCCCAGAGCCTGTGGCAAACAGCAGGCACAGTGTCTCCAGCCCCCGGGGCAGTCCCTGTCCTGCAGCTGTTTTTAAGGCTAATCCCAGCAAAGGGTGAGAAAAAAGAATCTAACTTTGTCACAGAAACAGGATCCTCCTTCCCGAGGAAAAGTGGAGTCTGTATAGTTAGACTAAGTTGATGAAGTGAAGCAAGTATTTTTCTCTTGGGTTGTTTAAGAGGAGTTTACTGATTCAGACTGCAAGCCCCTCCTGCTACACAAACACACCGCCCCCGTGTCTAGGCTGTCTGGAACGTGTTTCTCTGGTTACTGCCACCTCCTGAGAGACTGCGTTGAGCAGCAAAATCAATTGACTTATTTGTCTCTCTAACCCCTGCCTACTGAGTGATTCACGAATGATTTTTGAATGAGTCCTTGAAAATCCATTTCTATCATGTATGTTCTCTGAACACCAAGTATCTTTAACATTAGGAACAGGATTTAGAGCAGGGGGATCCACTGTGTTATCAGTCTTGGGTCAGCACAGATTGTAAAATGCACCCCTTTCTTAAGCAAAGGCATCAACACTAGACTGGCCATTGGGATGCCTGGGTTCAAGCCAAGATTGCCCCCTAGCGTGAGCCTCAACTTCCTTTTTTGGTAAAATGTGGCAGAGACACAGGTGACCTTCAAGATCCCTCAAACTTAAACACATTGTACACTGCCCCAAGCTCTCCGGGTTGAGCAGATCCTTCCCACCTGGCACCATTTTCCCAGCCAGGCAGCCCTTTTTCAACACTTGCCGGATATTGTTGCTCTTACTGCAGCTTCTGAAAAAATGGCCAGTTATTCCAGTGGCACAACAGAAAGGTCCACAACAGTTGTCTTCTATGAGAGCCAAACCCATCCCTCCAGGCCCTAGCTACAGTTCCGATCACCTCAGTTGCTTTTGAGGAGGGATTTTCATTTACAAACCCCATTCAGAGGCTTTTTGGAAGCCTTCTGTCCTGGTGCAATGAAGCAGGCTGCCTTTTTTTCCACCAAATGTCCCAAAGGGAAATGACATTCACCAAGAATTTGGACAAACTTTTTGAGAAGAAGAAACAGTGTGAAAATTGCACAGATCCTTGTTACTTAAAGCATTTGAGAAGAAAACTGCAGGAAGTAGTAGATTCGGGACATAAAGGACATCATTCGCCTGCCTTATTATCTCATTTTTCAGTGGAGCTGACAGGACAGCTGCCTGTTATTACAGGGCACACCAGGAAATGTTTAGCTGCCAAACAGAAAAGAACGAGTGAGGGATTAGCAGCCCTGTTCATGCCACACAAATAGAATTCTTGCACCTGGTAGTCACGCAGTTAGATTTATTATTTCATAGGGTATGTTACTTAAATCCCATTTACAAAGAAACAAAAACAACCCAAAAAGGCGCCTTAATGATATTGTAATTATGATAAGTATTAGTAACCATTTTGCAGTTTTTAGTCTAGATTAAATTAATTGGTGGTGGTTTTCATTTAATCACACTAATCTTTTATTTGGTTTCTATAATGTCACAAATTTACTATTCTATGTTGCAAATCTAAAGCGTTTTTAAAAATGAAAGATCGATAACAATTTAATCCTCCACAAGGCTACTATCATTAATGATGTTGTGTAACAATAGAGATCTCTTTGCAAGGTGGCAGATCACCTACAGAAGTGAGATTTCAAAAAAGGAAATAATTTCCATCTCAGCTTCATTTCTAATATTAGGGGGTAGAGGGGAGAGTTGCGGGGAGCCAACTCCTTGAGCTGCTATCAGAGATCAGAGAGGCTGCACGGGGGATGGCAGGGCTCCTAAATGGCTTTCTTGTTCCCACCCAGAGTTAATTCACTTCCCTTATGCCAAGCTCCAGTAAGAAACCTAACAAGAGAAAAAGTAAGTTTAAAATCCTGTGAAAACCACACTTTACTATCACTGATCATGTATTTTATCAGATGATTCTTTGAATTAATTAAAAACAAAACAAAACTCCTCATGGAGCCTTGCTGCTTAAATCCTTAAAGCATTAGGTAGAAGTTTGAGATTGTTAACTCTTCATTTTTCCTGTAGCATCTGTTATGGACTGATTGTGTGTGTCCGTAAGATTCATAGGTTGAAATCTTAACTCCCAATGCAATGGTATTAGGAGGTGGGATCTTTGGGAGGTGATTAGGTTAGAGCCCTCATGAATGGGATTAGTGCTCTTATAAGAAGAGACACAAGAGGGTCCTCTCTCTCTCTTTTCCTTTGTCTCTCATTCTCTCCTCTCTACCATGTGAGGATACAAAGAGAAATAGCCATCTGCAAACCATGAAGCAGCCCTCACCAGACACCAGATCTGTCTGTCCCTTGATCTTGGACCTCTTGAGGCTGGGAAGGATCCATATTCAGATCATTCCAAGCCTCTAAAATTGTAGAGTGAGAAACATGTGTTTGCTGTTTCAGCCTCCCAGTCTATGGTAATTTGTCATAGCAGTTCCAACTAAAACAGTATCTACTAAGACCTCTCTGTACCAACCCTAGATATTAAAAAATGAGTCTGAGTCTGACCCCCTAGGGGCTCCTCACAGTCTGAGATCCCCAGCTCTTCTTGGAGGTGTCAGGAATGTCTTAGTTTTCAAGGGGAGTATTAGTTTTTCAGGTGAGCAGGAGTCAAGGACATCCCAGCCAGAAAGAACCACAAAAAGGGCATGCAAAAGGCTTGAGAGGGGAACTGTAAGTAGTCGGGTATGACTAGAATGTGGGTGGCTATGGGTGAATGAAGGGAGGGGAGGCTGAGCCAGCACCCAGGGCCTTAAATGTCCTTTTAAGGGTTGTGGTCTTTGCTCCCGATGTGATGGAGCATCGTAAGCAGCAGAGTAATATAGCTGGTGATGATTGTGAAATTTACTCCTACGGCACAGGGGAAGATGAATTTGAAGGAAAAGATGCAGAAGATGGGAAGATATAGGAGACTCAGGATAGTCCAAGTAGGAGATGCTCAGGTGGGATAGCAGTGAGAGTGGAGAAGAAAGAACAGCTCCCAGAGAGCTTTAAGACATAGCTCTAACAAGACGCCAATGGGATATAGGGAAGAGGGACTAGATTTTCATCCTGTACACATGGGTGAAGAACGGTACCACTAATATAGATGGGGAACTCAGTAGAAATCTAGATTAAGGAATAAGGGAACAGTGGATCTGCTCCATTTGAGCATGGCAAGTTTGGCCTGTGTAGGTGGAGATGTCTGGTCTGGTAGCTCAGGAGAGAGTATGAGCATTCAGGCACCAGAGACCTGGTGCATAAAGGGAGTTCAGGAAGCACAGATCTGGGAGTCCTTGTTAGAGCTCTCTTGCACTTATCTGAACAGAGATAGTGGTTGAATCCACCAGATTCAGTAAATTCAGTCGAGGACTGAGTATGCACTGAGACTAAACACAGGCTGAATACCAAGGTTAGAGATACCACTCTAAACTTGTACATAGAAAGCGCCAGCGAAGGACAGCAGGCTCGAGGCCAGAAGCGGGGGAGAAGAAATCAAGTTTTCATTAAAAAGAATGTGAGCAGCCATGTCACCTGCCAGCCAGGCCGTGTCCATGGGAGTTGGCAATGAGGAGCTCATCGATCATCCTGGCAAGTGGTTCTCTCTCTTGAGGTGCACAGGGTGGAAGGTGGGGTGCCCGGTAGGGTAGAGTGAGGGCACCTAGTAAAAGAGTTGAATTTCATTGGGATGAGGAGAGAATACAGGGTAAGAGCAAGGAGACCACAAACAGACTTGCTTTTGAAGACTGTAATAGAAAAAAACAAATATCCATAAAGAGATACAAAATTATGGCAGAATTTTTTTTTTTTAAGATGGAGAAAACCTGAACATGTGTATGAGCTACTGGGAGAGAACCAGGAGACAGAGAGAGATCAGAGACGGAGGAAAAGACAAATCAGTGTGCGGGTGTGGCAGCTGGCCTTGCACTCCTGCGGTAAGCGCTATCTGTGGGGTCAGAAGTGGCAGTGCTGGGAAGAGAGTGACTGAAGCGCTGGGTGACTGTGTCAGGCTGGCTTTGCACATGCTGATGTTCTTCTCCCTGTCACAAGGGCTCCCCTTCGTCCCCTGCCCCTATCGCCTCCAAACCAAACTCTGCATACTCCAAGGCCCCTTAAGCGCCCTTTTCTCTGAAGACCCCCTAATTCCTCCAGCTGTAAGTGATATTTCCCTCATCAGAACCTGGGCACTTCATCTGTTTTTTTCCTCATGGACCAACATGCTCTATCTTGTATTGTTATTATTTGAAATCAGGGCATAATCCCATTATTAGATGTTTAGTTCTTTGAGGGAAGGAACCTTGTCCTAAATAATTTCATGCCTCCCATATCCACCCACATAACCCAGAACAGTGTGTTACACATGCTAAGTATTCAATAGCATTCTCTAAAAGGACAAATGCATAACTTGAAGCTAATTTTAACTTCCAGCTGGCTGCAACCGCTTCTGGGCCACTTTTTGCCATCATCAATTTCTATTTTCTTTTTCTTTTTTTTTTTTTTTTTGAGACGGAGTCTCGCTCTGTCGCCCAGGCTGGAGTGCAGTGGCCAAATCTTGGCTAACTGCAAGCTCCGCCTCCCAGGTTTACGCCATTCTCCTGCCTCAGCCTCCCGAGTAGCTGGGACTACAGGCGCCTGCCACCTCGGCTGGCTTGGTTTTTTTGTATATTTTAGTAGAGACGGGGTTTCACTGTGTTAGCCAGGATGGTCTCGATCTCCTGACCTCGTGATCTGCCTGTCTCGGCCTCCCAAAGTGCTGGGATTACAGGCTTGAGCCACCGCGCCCGGCCAATTTCTATTTTCTAAACATATAAATGATTTTCATTTTAGCTTGGATGAAATTTATTGGAAAGATAAATCTACTGTAATCAAAGTCAGATATAAAAATATTTAAATTATCTCTGCCACCCAAGGTAAGTTATATAATATCATGGGGCATGTTTTTTAATCAGTAAAGCAGAAATAATAATACTATCTACTGTATGAGGTTGTTTCCATCATTAAATGAAATATGTATATACAGTGCGTAGCCCAAGACCTGGGATATAGTAAATGCTTAACGAACAATAGACATTAATAATAATAGTTATTAGCCAGCTAGATAATTTCTAAGACCTATTCCAATTAAGTTTGTAATTCTGTCTCCATTAGTGCAGACAATTAAGAATAGACTTTATATATAAAATATGCACATATTTAATAATACACCATAGTCATGACGGTATGGTTAATCCTACATTTAATGTTTGTGTTTTGTTTGTTTGTTTGTTTGTTTTGAGATCGGGCCTTGCTCTGTTACCCAGAGGTGTAGTGCAGTGGCACAATCACAGCTCACTACAGCCTCGAACTCTCAGGCTCAAGCAATTCTCCCACCTCAGTCTCTCGGGTAGCTGGGACCACACATGCATGCCACCAGACCTGACTAATAGTTGCGTTTTTTTGTAGAGATGGGTTTTCTCCATGTTGCCCAGGCTGGTCTCTAGCTCCTAGGCTCAAGTAATCCTCCTACCTTGGCCTCCCAAAGTGTTGGGATGACAGGCAGGAGCCACTCCACTTCGTCCCTGCATTTAAAATTTAAAGTAGGGAAAAAGAAAAACAACTCAGAACTTGAAGCAAACTGAGAACATAGCACTTCCATGTTCCTCTCTGTAAACCTTCCTATGTGATCAGTGGCTATGACAGCTCATTCATTTGTTCATTCCACAAATATGTTTTGAGCACCTATGACGTGCAGATTTCTCTGAAAGAAGCCACAGGGGAATACAAGGATGAACACAACCCGGGCTTTGCTCTAAGGCATTCTGAGGTGGGAGGAAGATAAATAAGTACACACAAAGTCCAGTATTATGCGATATGACAAGCTACTGAAGAAGACAAGCTGCAGGAAGGAAAGCCTTCAGGAAGAAGTAGGGGGACCACAACATAACCTTGCTCCGGGCACATCGATTTAGAAGCAAAAGCCTTAAGATCTTGCCTTTCAGAAGAAACACGCTCTTTGTATGAGCCTCGTTCTCTCCTTAGCTCAAATGCTTCACCAAGGTGAGGAAAGAGGCCGGCTTGTCAGCATTAAGCACCCAGTGGGGCATCAGTAGACTAGTTCCATGGGGACTTCTATTATTAAGCCAGCTGGATTATCCTGCTCTCAGGGACAAAGCAATTTCTATAGGAAGGGTTGGTGGTGAATCTTTTTTTCTCTTTTTAAGACTCCAGAAGAGCTAACAGAATCAAAATCCTCCATTTGAAAGACAGGTAGTTTTTGGCAGTCTATGGACACCCGAGTCTTCCTTCTCTTCAGGTATCTGGCTGGCTCCCCATCATGGGAAAAGCAGCCTCATGCTGCAAAGAAAATAAATCCTCAGAAAACTGAGCATCATTTTAAAAATAGAATTTCCAGACCATTTGCAATTTGTAATATAGACTTGAGCTCTTTTGGGGAGGAGAAAGTGAACAAATTGTTGGAACTTTAATTGATACATGGATTGGCAGACATCCTGGAGGAACTTCAGCCTGTTGGTTTATCAGGTGGCTTGTCCCTTCTGCCTGTGACGGGTTTCTGGGAGGGAAGCAGGTGGTGGCAGTGACTGCGAGGTCACTTGTGAAGTCTGTTGGCCAGTTATTTACAGATCGTATGCAGGAGTATTTCAGGAATAAAATGAAGATTATGCCTTTGAAAGTTTTAGCGCAAGATGTGTGTCCCACACTTAAAAAAATGTTCTTTGCTTTAAAATGTCTCTAAACTTACTAGGTACTGATAACAATTTGAATTGTTTATGTCAATATCAATTTTTGGTGGCCTTAATGGAAATTTTAGAGCATAATGAAGACTATTTGCAGATACATTGGGTTTTTTAATTAATATAAAATTAATTAAAGGAACACATTTTAATTATAAAACCTAGTTTTCTTAAACCTTAAAGTTCAACATAGAAACCGTATTACTCCATTTACAAATTGAGTAGAGTTTAACCATCAGTTTCAAGGAAATTAAAGCTCTGTCAACTAAAACTGCAGGAACTAACTTTCCCAAACACTTTCATTTACATATTGAGTTAATTAAATTATGTTAAAAATTTCAAACTGCATTTACATACTTAATATACTGGATCTTTTTTAGCACTTCAAATGCTTCTATCAAGCAAAATGTTCTCAAATACGTGACTCTTGCAAAATGTAACTATAGTAATGGTTTAAAGCCTTAGTCAAAAGGTTTTTAAAGGCCTCCTTATGCCTTTCAATTAAAAATTACAAATTAGACTCTTTAAATTGGGATAATTCCCTAAAAGATCAAATCGTCCCTCACAAATATTTGAAATACCAAACAAATACATATTATCTTCAAGATCATAAAAATCTCTTCCTGACTTTACACAAAAATGCTAACCCTATAGATTTGATTTATTTCCCTACTGCTCTACTTTAAACCTTAACAAAATTAAAAGACAGATTAAGAAAATAGCCACACCACCCCAAACAAAAAGAAATCACTACTTTAGTAGAACAAGCATTCATATTGGCCAGAGGTTTTTAGCTGAGGCATAAGATTTGATTCTCTCCATGGTAATGACCTGCAACACAGTGAACTCTTTTTATAGTTGCCATAGCAAAAGTGACTCCAAATCCATGCCCTTTAGACATCACCGGTTTCGAGATACAACCTTACCCGGTGTATCTGCAACCCAGACTCTGCACCAGTTTGCTTACCACTTTATTTGCTAGAATAAATAATATTTATGCCTGATTCCTTTCTAACTGTTTTTCTTATTCTTGCATTCTGACTCATAAATATCTAAATGATATCCTATAAAATTCTGCATATCTCTCATCATTGCTCAAAATGATGGCCTCAAACCAAACTGGTCCCCTTCACATGACCCAGCCGGTCTCACAACATGAGAGAAGGTTGACACATGTTCTCTTCCTTTTCCCATTAGGTCCATCTCACACATAAGTCCCTTTGTTCCCAAAGGGATTGACCCAAGTTCAGACATAGTGGATCAAGTGAGGTGTGGAAAGGGGCTCTCCTTTAAAGATTGACTCTCAAACTGTAATGTACATAGGTACCACTGAGATTTCATTCAAGTGCAGAATCTGATGCAGTAGGTCTGGCCTGAGGCCCAAGACTCTTCCTTATGAACAATCCTGTGGCAACCCTGATCTGTTGGTCCTCAGACCACACATTGAATAGCAAGACTGCATAGTTGATGGTACATGAACTGTAGGGTCAACCTGGCACCTCAATTCTATGAATTATGCAAGCAAACATCTTGTTTCCTTTCACTAAAGTCCTTCTGTCTCTTTTGTCAATCATTGGTCCTCAGCTTACATTTTTAATTAAAAAAAATTATTGGTGTAAAATTCACATAACATGAAATTAACCATTTTATTTATTTACTTTATAATTTCAACTTTTAGATACAGGGGTTGTAAGTGCAGGTTTGTTAAATGGGTATATTGCATGATGCTGTGGTTTGCAGTACAGATCCCATCACCCAGGTACTAAGCATGGTACCCAATAGGTAGTTTTCAAACACACACTCCCCTCCCTCCCTTCCCTCCAGTAGCCCACAGTGCCTATTGTTCCCATCTTTATGTCCATAAGTACCCAATGTTTAGCTCCCAGTTATAAGTGAGAACAGGAGGTATTTGGTTTTCTGTTCCTGCATTAATTTACTTGAGATTATGGCCTCCAGCTGCATCCATATTCTTTCTGAGAACATGATTTTTCCTTTTTAATGGCTGCATAGTATTCCACGGTGCATATGTACCACATTTTCTTTATCTAGTCCACTTCTGATGGGCAGCAAGGTTGATTCCACGTCTTTACTATTGTTAATAAAGCTGTAATGAACATACAAGTGCATGTGTCTTTTTGGTAGAATGATTTGTTTTCTTTGCGGTATATTCCCAGTAATGGGATTGCTGGGGTTGAATGGTAGTTCTGTTTCAAGTTCTTTGTGAAATCTTCAAACTTCTAGTGAAATCTTCAAACTTCTTTCCACAGTGGCTGAACTAATTTACATTCCCACTAACAACGTATAAGTGTTCCCTTTTCTTCACAGCCTTACCAGCATCTGTTATTATCTGATTTTTATATAATACCTATTCTCCGCAGTGAGCCCAGATTGTGCCACTGCACTCCAGCCTGTGTGAGATAGTAAGACCCTGACTCAGAAAAATAATAATAAAAATAATAATAGCTATTCTGACTACTGTGAGATGGTATCTTATTCTGGTTTTGATTTCTCAGCTCATTTTTTCACATGTATTCTCTCTCTGACACGCACGCGCGCACACACACACACACACACACACACCACGTCCTTTTCCTAACCCTTTTCAAACCTACCAGTGAAAAGCTAATGCTTTAGTCACTTGAAAAGTACTCTGTATGCAGATTTGAAAAGAAGGCTAGATATAGAGAACACTGGGATAGTGCTATGGTTTGGCTGTGTCCCCACTCAAATCTCATCTTAAATTGTGGTTCCCATAATCGCCATGTGTTGTGGGAGGGACCCAGTGTGAAGTAATTGAATCATGGGGGCAGTTATCTCTATGCTGTTCTCATGATAGTGAGTGAGTTCTCATGAGATCTGATGGTTTTACAAGGGGATTTTCCCCACCCTGACTCAGCACTTCTCCTTCCGTCATGTGAAGAAGGATGTGTTTGTTTCCCCTTCCGCCATGATTGTAAGCTTCCTGAGGCCTCCCCAGCCCTGTGGAACTGTGAGTCAATTCAATTTATGTTCTTTATAAATTACCAGTCTCAAATACATTTTTACTAGCAGCGTGAGAATGGACTAATACATATAGTAAACATAAACTTCAGCTATGTGTTAATAATAATGACCATTTATTATGTGCTGATTACATGTTTGTCACAAGCAGTATTTATCTCATATAATCCTATGAAAAAGGTATCATTGTCCCATTTTAAGAGAAGAGAAAACTGAGGTTCAAAAAGGTAAAGCAACTTGTTTTAGGTCAAAGAGTTGGTACATGACAGAGTGGCAGATGTCCACACTTCTCTGAAGCTCATCCCACCAGGCTGGCCTTGTGAGTAGATTAACTGACAGAATGTAGCAGAAATGACTTCCAAACTTTGACCTCAGGAAGGCTGGTAGCTTCTGTGCTTGCCTTTTGAATACTGCTATCTCATGAACAAAATTAGGCTCACCTCCTTGAGGATAAGGGACTTCACAGAGAGAGAGGCCCAGTTATCCCACTGTGGCAGCCAAACCAGACGTATGAGGCAAGTGAAGCTATGTGGGACTATCCATCCTTCACCCTATTTGCAAGCTAACTGTGGACGTATGAGTGAGCCCAGGTGAGCCATCCTAGGCTGAGCCCTGTCTAAATTGCCTACACATTATGGAAAATAAAGAGTTATTGTTTTGACCTAGTAAGTTATGCTATGGTTTATTATGGAACAATATACAACTCAGCTAAGATTTGAATTACAAGTAAGTCTGGCTCTAAAACTCTTCTGAGTCCAAAGTCATGACCCATCATACCCTAACTTGTGGTCCATAACTGATTTTTGGTCCTGCTTGTTCCTCTCTGAGTTCTAGCTCTAGACCTGGTATAATTCATATGTCACTTCTGATTTTTCTGTGCCTCCAACACCTTCACCACCCTTGGGCTGACCGTCTTACCTTTCTTATCTTTGGGCTCCGGTCCTCCTTCAAGATTTTTTGAGCTGTCTTCCTGGTAATCTGTATATGGGGGTTCATGTTCTGGTCCTGCTTGGGCTCTCTAGGGGACTGTTTATTAAATTTTACTGTGCTTACACATCTAACGATTTTGTTAAAATGCATAATCTGCTTTAGGTGGTCTGGAGTAGGACCTGAGATGCTTCATTTCAAATAGGCTCCCAGGTGATACGGATGCTATTTGCCAAAGGATCACACTTTGAGTAGCAAGGCTGTAGGCTACTCTGCAAAGAAACTATTTCACTGCTTCCTCATTCACATAAATAATAGTCATAACTGATGGAGATCATGGCTGGATAATTCAGCCAAAGAGGAAATCTCAGCTGTTCATTTATCAGTGACCTGCATACTTGCCAGTTTAACCCAGGGAATAATGTTAAATGGAGGAAAAGATAAAAGGTAAAGATTCCATTTTCAAAGCATTCATTCAATAATACAACAAATATTCACCAAGCATCAACAACAAACCACTATGTGATAGTATCTAGGTATGAAACCTCAGGACATCCTCTTCTGAGGGCTTGGATCTCCTAAGAAAATACCATTTTATAATGAAACGTCCTTTCTCTAGTCACCTCATAGCCCCCTGAACTAATTAGCTGAACTCTTTGAGCTTTAAATATAATGCTGACTGAAACAATTTGTTTGTAATGCAGCAGTTTGAGTTTGGGAACCAGTGTTATGTTTGCAATGTAACAGAATGGTTAGTGTTCAGCTATCTGTACATAGGTGAATGATCTGTCTTGAAAAGTATATGCCTGGACAGCCCAATCCCTTTCTTAAGAATCAGAGATACATTGGCCGGGTGCGGTGGCTCACGCCTGTAATCCCAGCACTTTGGGAGGCCAAGGGGGGTGGATTGCCTGAGGTCAGGAGTTCGAGACCAGCCTGGCTAACATGGTGAAAACCTAACTCTACTAAAAATACAAAAATTAACCAGGTGTGGTGGCGGCCACCTGTAGTCCCAGCTACTTGGGAGGCTGATGCAAGAGAATAGCTTGAAGCCAGGAGGTGGAAGTTGCAGTGAGCTGAGACTGTGCCACTGCATTCCAGCCTGGGTGACAGAGCAAGACTCCATCTCAAAAAAAAAAAAAAAAAAAAAAAAGGATCAGGGATACTCATGATACATGTAGGTAACCCTGTAAATAGGACTAGATAGGTGACTTATTTGATCTGAATCCCTACATTCTTTGCTTCGGGAGTCCACCCCCAAAACAGAATGTTCTGGAGCTCTCTAAATAGATACCACCACATACTGTTTGGCATAGGTGTCTTGTGAATATTTGTTATAGTATGGAATGAATGCCTTGAAAACAGAATCTTTATCTTTTATCCCTTTTCTCCTTTTACCTGGTAAGTCCTTCTAAGACAAGAGCTGTCTCAGCCCTGACTAGATGAAGGACTCAGTTTCCCAAGCGACCAATCAGCTACAAGAACCACTCCACCTTCCTCTACATCAACACATGTGCCTGTGCCTGGAATGGTGAGAAACTGACATTCTTTTTTTTTTTTTTTTTTTTTTCAGATGGAGTTTTGCTCTTGTTGCCCAGGCTGGAGTGCAATGTCGTGATCTCAGCTCAAAATCTCTGCCTCCCAGGTTCAAGTGATTCTCCTGCCTCAGCCTCCTGAGTAGCTGGGATTACAGGTGCCAGCCACCACCCCTGGCTAACTTTTATATTTTCAGTAGAGACGGGGTTTCACCATGTTGCCCAGGCTGGTCTCAAACTCCTGACTGACCTTAGGTGATCTGCCTGCCTCGGCCTCCCAAAGTGCTGGATTATAGGAGTGAGCCACCATGCCTGGTCTGAGAAACTGTCATTCTTAACTTCTCTCTCCTGCCAAGAATCTACCTTTTTCCTTTTTTTCTAGACCTCACAAGGAGAGGGATGAGAGCTTGCTTTGTTTTACCCAGTCCTGGGTTTGCATTGCAAGGGCCTACCTCTGGAATGATAAACTTCATCTTTAATTACTCTAACAAAGATAGGTTACAGAGAAGCAATGTCATGTGAGACAGACAGGGTCCCTCCCGTCGAGATGGCCCAGTGAGAGATGGAGACAAGCTGTTGGGCACTACAAGTATGGCCACTACAATGGGGGAACACACAGTGTTCCTCTGAGCATTGAGGAAGGCACCCACTCATGTTTTGGGAATGGGATTGGGGTAGGGACAGGAAAGGCTTCCCTAAGAAGTTATCACCTAAGGTGGATATTAAAGAACAAATAACAGCCAGGCAAAAAGGAAGGAAAGGGTGGTAGGAGAACATCCTGAAAGAGAAAAGCCATTGTGTAAAATAATTTGAAGAACAAGTCATTAATTCAAGTGGCAATGGTAATTTGAGACATGCAAAACATTCTGTGTCTTAGTATTTGAGGTTTTGCTCCATTTTTTACAATTATGCCTACTTTTAGAGAGTGAATTCCATAGTGGAAAGCTTCCCTGAGGAATATGTGATAACTGGACAAAGCTTGGCTGACATTTACCTTTGCTGCATCTACAAAGAAAGAATTTGCTATGATAACTAATAGAGCAACCAAAAGCAGATGTACCTAATCTACTTCAAGGACACTTTTTTTTTCAGCATTTTGTAAGTACACTAAATGCAAATTATATTATGCATAAAATTAAAAATCAACCTCATCTAGTCATCAAAACAAGTTATGGCTTAACATCTACCAGGAAACAGCCACTGTAAAAATAAATTTGAATTTAATTACACAATGCAGCTTTTTAAAAGTCCTTTCCTTGTAACTTTGTATTAAGTTATATTAAGTTATTCTGACCTTCATCTAATTTATCTCACCTATAAGGTTTTAGCAAATTTGATAGATCCTGAATTGCTTGTGACTGACCTATGTTTTTGTTAGCTTTGAATGTGAAAAAGGAAGTTTCCAAATTCTTCTGTTAGTATCGGTTTAAACAGGATTATAATAATCAATCAAAATAAGCTCATTTATTAATACAAGTTGAGTATCCCTTTTCCCAAATACATAGGATCAGACGGGTTTTGGATTGGGGATTTTGTGGGATTTTGAAATATTCGCATATACATAATGAAACATGAGACCCAAGGCTAAACACAAAATGCACTTATGTTTTGTATATACCTTATTCACACAGCCTGGAGCTCATTTAATACACTATTTTAATAATTTTGCACATGAAACAAAGTTGTGTACACTGAATCATCAGAAGGCAAAGGTGTCATCTCAGCCACTCATGGACAATCTCTCGTTGTTTGACATCATCCTCATTCCTGACTCTGAATTTACATGCTACAAATTAACAATCATTTTCACTTATTCACACATAAGTACTTAACAGTAAAAAAATAACATCCCATTAATACAGTTAAAAAGTAATATGTTCAGGATAACTCAGCAGCACAGTAGCTTCACTAGAACGCCTGCATCAGCTGCTAAACAGCAGTAGCAACAAACAACAGCAGGCTTTCAGCCTCCACCTATCATGCTGTGTTTTGATTAAAAGGTTACTGTCCACTGTATTTTATTTTTTTTAGGTGAAACATCAGAAGCAGTCGAAGGACCAGGAAGTGGGTCTTCTAGGGACTAGGAGGCATTCTGCTGAATGGCTTTTAAAAATGTTTCCTCTAGCCTCTTCTGCCTCATTAACAAAGGTTGTTGTCTCAGAAGTCTCTTTGATTTTGTAAACTGTCATGATTTCTTGTTCTTGGATGAATACATGCTGCTCTAGTCCTTCAATAAGCCCATCACACATTTTCACCATGTTGTCTATAGGCACTTTTTCTGTAGTGTTAACAACATCAAATTTATGAGTATTATGACAATTACCTTGATTCAGAACCATTTTGGCTATTCTACCATCAGGTGGTGAATGAACAAGTAGAGCCTCATTATTGATTTAAAAAATTTCTTCAGGTTGGGCATGGTGGTTCACACCTGTCTTCCCAGCACTTTGGGAGGCTGAGGCAGGCGGATCACTGGAGCCTAGGACTTCGAGACCAGCCTGGGCAATATGGAGAAACCCCATCTCTACCAAAAATACAAAAATTACCTAGGTGTAGTGGCGTGCACCTGTAGTCCCAGATACTTGGGATGCTCAGGTGTGAGAATCACTTGAGCCCAGGAGGTTGCTGCTGTAGTGAGCCATGATCACACCACTGCACTGCAACCTGGGCAACAGAGTGTGACCCTGTCTCAAAAACAAAACAAAACCTCTTCAATAGGCCGGACATGGTGGCTCACACCTGTAATCCCAGCACTTTGGGAAGCTGAGGCAGGAGGATCACTTGAGGTCAGGAGTTTGAGACCAGCCTGGCCAACATGGTGAAACCCCATCTCTACTAAAAAAAAAAAAAAAAAAAAAAAAAATGAACCGGGCATGGTGGCATGCACCTGTAGTCCCAGCTACTTGGGAGGCTGAGCCACTAGAATGGCTTCACCGCAGAGGAGGAGGTTGCAGTGAGCCAAGATCAGCCTGGGCAACTGAGTGAGACTCCATCTCAAAAAACCCCAAAAATGGCCGGGCGTGGTGGCTCATGCCTGTAATCCCAGCACTTTGAGAGGCCGAGGCGAGCAGATCACAAGGTCAGGAGTTTGAGACCAGCCTGGCCAATATGGTGAAGCCCCATCTCTACTAAAAATACAAAAATTAGCCAGGCATGGTAGCAAGTGCCTGTAGTCCCAGATACTTGGGAGGCTGAGGCAGGGGAGTCCCTTAAACCTGGGAGGTGGAGGTTGCAATGAGCCAAGATGGAGCCACTGCACTCCAGCCTGAGCGACAGAGCGAGACTCTGTCTCAAAATAAATAAATAAATAAACCCCGCCAAACCAAAAAACTTCTTTAATATAAGAAGAAAGTAAAAAAACTTCTTCCAGCTTACTAATGGACTCTGAAGGTATATTTTTTGCATATGTAAGAAGGCTAGACATCATTTTTTTTTTTTCTCATTTGACATACAGAATCATTCAAACTTGTCACCTTGCTCGTCATCATCACTGAACACAGTTGCAGGCCAGAAGTTGTGCCAGACACGCCCAACTGTGTGTTTAGTCTTTGTGTTCCAATCACTGGCAATAGCACATATAGTATCCTTCAGGCTAAACTCTTTTTGAAAACGTTCACAGTCACGCCTCTGTTCACTATTGCTAACATGCTGTTCAACAAGTTTATTGATGTAAGGATAACGTGGTCATATGGCTAAATTAATAAAGTCATCTTTGTGAGAAAATATATGACATAAACATTATTTTTGCTGAGGATCTCAGGTGAAGAATGAGCAGAACAGTTGTCAAGGAAAAACAAGATATTTGAGTGGACATCCAGTTCAGCTTTTCTGCAGCGCACATGAACCACTGGTACAAAATATTTGAGAAACTTCCAGAAAAAATGTCCCTGGTGATCCATGCCTTTTTGTTAGCATAATAATGGACTAATAAGAAATTCACTCCTTGTAAACATCAAGTATGCATGCTTTTGCCTATCACAGCAAGTTTACACTCTGTGTAGCTGTTGCATTAGCACATCCCAGCACAGTTATCCTATCCTTAGTATCCTGAATTCCTACAGGAGCTGTCTCATCAGCTGCAGTCAGAGTCTTTCTGGGGTAATAATGCCAAAACAGATGTTTCATCAGCATTATAGACTTTTTCTGGGATAAGGCTCTCATCAGCAATGACCTTGTTAAACGGATACATTTTATGTGTTTTATTTTATTTTGTTTTTTATTTTTTAAGAGACAGGGTCTCACTCTGTCATGCAGGCAGGAGTGCAGTGCAATGGCATGATGATAGCTCACTGTAGCCTCAAATTCCTGGGCTCAAGTGGTCCTCCAGCCTCAGCTTCTGGAATATCTAGGGCTACAGGCATGAACCACTATCCAGCTAATTTTTTTTTTTTTTAAGTTTTTTGTAGCAATTGGGTCTCCCTATTTTGCCCAGGCTGGTCTCAAACTCCTGGGCTCAAGCAATCCTCCTGCCTCACCCTCCCAAAGAGCTGGGATTACAGGCATGCGCTGCTGTACCCAGCTGATTCTGGTGAACTCATCAATGAATTGCTCAGCTACTTCCTGATCAGCAGAAGTTTTACCACCACAAATCTTTAAAAATTTCATGCCATGTCTATTCCTAAATTTCTGCAACCAGCCTATTGACTAATCACAGCTCTCTTCAATTTTCAATTCATCATGACAGGTCTTGCTTGTTTCATGATCTGCATACTATGAAGTGACATGTGTTTGTTCACTGCAATACTGATAAACCCACTCTTTCAATACATGATTGAGGTCTTTATTTTTAGCTTTATGCAGTGTTTTTCTATTTTTAACTCCTATTCATCACTTTCAGCATAGAACTTCAACAGTCCTGTTTCTTCATGTCATACGAGGTGGTCATTCTAACACCATACTGCTGTAAGATGTTTCACACTTACGCCACTGTCCAGTTTGTCCAATAGCTTGACTCTCTGTGCTATAGATAAATATGCTTCTTCTTTTTCTTATCACTGTTACCCATAGGGGTATCTGTAGGGCTTTTTGATATTTTCAACAATATCTTTACAGAGAAAAAGCAAAAATAAAGTAAGTAATTTGCATGGGTCTTGGCCCCGTGTGGGGTATCATGGGGAATCTGGGCATATCTGGCCTTCACACATGCCATGTTATTACCTTTTGTGGGTGAGCTTGCATGAAGGAATCTGGGCATGCCTAGAAAAGACACATCACAATTAAAGGGCCTGGGAGGGTGTTTCTTTGCTCAGGGACACTGAAGGAATTGTGTGTTGTGCATCTGTGTTTTGACTTCGACTCATCACATGAGGTCAGATGTGAAGTTTTCCACTTGTGGTGTCAAGTCAGCACTTAAAAAGTTTCAGATTTTTAAGCATTTTGGATTTGGGGTTTTCATATTAAGGATGCTCAACCTGCATACAACTTAGGCCCAGCCTCTTTATTCAATTATCTTATGGGGAATTGAGTCCAGTGAAGGGTATCAAGGAATCACAGAATGTTGAGCAGGAAAGCAGTTCAGAAATTTCCAAGCTCAAAGTCCTGTAGAGAGATGAAGTATTTCCCCTAAGTTCACGATGCTTAGTGAAAATGTCAGTACAGGTTCACCTTCTTTTGCCGCAATTCTGAAATCTCAAAGTCAAAATCTTAAAATCCAAAGTTTTGTTTTTTAAAAATTTAGTGCCTAAACTTACACAGCAAAAAGTGTCCTACACCGATATGAGGCTATACCTCCTACTTAATATGAATATTCATATATTTTCCTGAAGATGCTGGTGTGCTTGATTATAGAAAACTTTCCAAGACCTCCATGGAGGTGTATATATACCATGAAGCTTTTCTACAGTCCGAAGAATTCTGGATTGCAAAACAAATCTGGTCTCAAGGGTTCTGGATAACAAGTTTCATGAATCCCTAATAATAGTCATTAATTATTGAGCATTTGCTTTGCACCACATACTGTCCTACAATTATAGCTGCATTTTCTTAACTTTGATTTGACACATTCCACTCTCACCTCACCTGCTATCTTTCCAGCTCACTAATTCTATTACCCCAGTTCCAAACCTTCTAAACCAAGGGTCTCTCCACCATGGGTCCTTCTCCCACTTTTCACTTGAGGTCCCATCTTCTCTCTATAATTACCTGACTTAAATGCTTTGGTCAATTATTATGCTGTAAAACTTCAAAATCCCTCAAATCCCTTGCCCTTCTCTGGCTTTGACTTATTTGTTTAGCAAAACCACAACCCTGGTGAAACCCACCTCTTTCCCTGTACTGGAATGGTTGAATATGTCTGGTGAAAACCATGCTGACTGATCTCATTTTGAGTTCATAATCATTAGCCCTTAACTGGGCCCTTAATGCTGCCTGGCATTCACAGCCAGGCATGAGGTTCTCAGCAGGATGAGGTTCCCCTCATCCATTCACTCTTCTGTTCTCCTAGAGAACAAGCTCATACTTCCTTCTTTCCTTCAAGAATACTCCTTTCCCCACTTACTCTTATATGATTACTATGCTACCTATTTATCTAAGAAATGTTAGAGAAACCAGAAAACCTCCACAGACTCCCAAAACCACATACCCTCCTACCAGTCACTGTACCCACACCCTCAGCCTTCCTGCCTAGTCCCTATGAAAACTCCCCATAAGTCCCTGGAGCCAACCCCTCTCACATACTCAAGCACATCCCTGCAGCAACTTCTTCTCCTCCTCTCCCGCATCATCAATTTTCACCCAAACATTCACAGAGTTGGATCATCAACACAAGCCTCCCATAGCCACCCACCCACACCAGCAATCTGTTAAATGATTAGTTAGGTGGGCTCCGTCATTTCACACCAAGCTCTGACAATAGCCTCAAGGTCCTATACAACCTGATCTATAGTTACTTCACTTCTGCCTCTCCAACAACTCTGTCTTCTTTGATCTTTGCTGTCAAACATGCCTGGCATACTCCTGTCCTCTGGCCTTTGTAATGGCTCTTCCCTTTGCCTTGAACTTGCTGCCTCTGGATATCCACGTGGCTTACTCCCTCGCCAGCTTCATATCTCTGTTCATGTTATCTTCTCAGTGGAGGCTACCCTGTCTCCCCTATACAAAATTGTAACCCACTACCAGCCTCCCATATGCCCCAACCCTGCCTTTGGAACCCTTACCCTGCTCTGCTATTTTCTTAGCACACAGAACTTTTAAAATATTTATATATTTTCTTACAGTTATGGTGTTTTATTTGCTTCCCATCCCCCTCCCCTCACTAGACTGTACATGCCACAAAGACAAGGATTTGTATTCTGTTCACTGACATATCCCAAACACCTAGAATAATGCCTGACACATAGTAGGCATTCAGTCCATACTGAATGAATGTCATACTTTAAATTTCACAAAAATTTCATGTGTTAGGTTTTATATTATCTTTATTTTATATATGAAGAAACTGACTAGTTTTCAAAATAGGCCCATGGTCAAGTCACAAGAAAGGGAGACAGCCAGGAGCCCAGTCTTCCTGATTCCACAGTCTACTTGCTAAATGACCAGGCCATGTGGCCTCCCTATATTGTGCTTGCCTCAAGGTTTGGAATAAACATGTTGAACTGCATCTACCATCAATAAGCCATCATCAAATGCCACAGAATTTTACTGTGTCCTCTTGGGGTACATGACAGCTTGGTAGTTTTGATCTAACATCAAATGCTTCTCAATTTACTTCCTGACCCCAGAAGACAACAGGTCTGAAAGCTCATCTATTCCAGGCCAAAGAGGTTGGTTTCACTCATATATCTATTTTTTTTTTTCTTTTTTTCTTTTGAGACAGAGTTTCACTCTGTTGCCCAGGCTGGAATACAGTGGCACAACCTCAGCTCACTGCAACCTCTGCCTCAGTCTCCCCAGTAGCTGGGATTACAGCAGCTCACCATCACACCTGGCTAATTTTTGTATTTTTAGTAGAGACAGATTTTCACCATGTTGGCCAGGCTTGTCTCAGACTCTTGACCTCAAGTGATCCATCCCCTCTCGGCCTCCTAAAGTGCTAGCCAGGCTGGTCTCGAACTCCTGACCTCAAGTGATCCGCCTTGAGGTCACTTGGCCCCCCAAAGTGCTGGGATTACAGGGGTGAGCCTCTGTGCCTAGCCATTTATCCACTGATTCGTTCATTTATTGAGCACCAACATGCTGAGGGTATCCTGTAGATGGTTGATTTGGATGCAGCCAGTAAATCAAATTTCTCTTCTTGAAACTACCATGAACGAAAAAATGCCCACATCATTTTTGGAACTAAATCTACAGATGAAAAATCATCTTTTCTCTAACTGCATCAGAACTACTCCCCGCAGCTGAGGAAGAGCCTCCTATCCCAGCCCCTGTGCTAGGGCCTCCATTCCAGTGGAAGTAAATGTGAGCTACAAGTTCTGAATAGCTTTGTGCTGGAATTTGGAAGGAATGTGTATAGTGCTCAATATAAAGCTCAGTTTGGCTTCAGGGACCATTTTAATTAAATTAATTATCTCTAAAAGAAACACTTAGAGCTGTTTAAGCCTAAACAATAGGTGCTTGTTCTCATTTCTAATAGGAGTCACATTGTTCAGAGAGTTCTCTTGGCGAGCTGAGGACAATGTTACCACCAGCTATTTAAGGAAGGCCTTCCCCTTCTTGCCCCATGCCTTCTCTCTCACACATAGGAGAGAGGCTTTCAGAGAAGTGGGATGGAGGGCCTGGAATATTAATGTACCAAAACTACAAATGCACTCCACTGCTTTCTTTTTTGTTGTTTTTTGATTGTTTTGTTTTGTTTTACAGCCAGAGGTATTTTGTTTTATTTTATTTTATTAACACCTATAATGCTATGAATTCATAGGGAATAGGTTCCAACAGCTCAGGCTCCTTCCCACTGGCTTTCACAAAGTGTGCTTCGCTGGGTGGAGCAGGTTGGTGCTTCACTTGAACCCAGGTACCTTCCTCTTTGGCTTCCTTCTTTTTCTGATCATTTTCCTTCACACATTTCAGGACGCTATCTTGGCTCTTAGAGTGCTTAATGTGCTCACCATGCACATTATTTCATTCGGCAAGAATCTTCCCCTTGTTTGTTTACAACAATGCCAACAGCATGCTATGGAACATTGTACCACTTTTGCCATGGTAACACTTGTGGGGCATTCCTTTTTGAACAGTACCCATTCCGTTGATGTCTACAGTATCACCTTTCTTAAAGACTCGCATATTCGTGGCCAAAGGAACAAGTCCATGTTTTCTAAAAGGCCTAGAGAATGTGTATCGGTGCCTCTCCTCTTTCCCTTTGTGTTCATCATTGTGGCCAATTACTGGAAGGTGGCGGTTTTGGCCGAAAGGAAGAACTGCTTCCTTAACTTTCCTAACTCATATGTGTCTTGTGTTTGTTTCTGTTGTGGATTCTTAGTCACATGGCCTTGCTCTGTATGGTCTGCATTTCCAGGAAAAGGGTCCCAGCCTAAGTGGCCCTTGTTCTCGTGAAGAAATAGGCAATGTCACTTTTACTTTGTGTTCTCCTTTCCTCCACCATTTCCTCCTAGTGTGTCCTTGTTTTCAGAAACTCTAGACTGATTTTTAAAAATAATATTGTATACTCTGCCTCACTGCAAGAAGATTCAATCTGGCTTCTTCGTTCCATTTTTTTTTTTTTTTTTTGAGACAGAGTTCGCTCTTTCACCAAGGCTAGAGTGAATGGCGTGATCTTGGCTCACTGCAACCTCCGCCCCACAAGTTCAAGTGATTCTCCTGCCTCAGCCTCCCCAGTAGCTGGGATTATAGATGCCCACCACCATGCCTGGCTAATTTTTGTATTTTTAATAGAGACAAGGTTTCTCCACGTTGGCCAGGCTGGTCTCGAACTCCTGACCTCAGGTGATCCACTTGCCTCAGCCTCCCAAAGTGCTGGGATTACAGGCATGAGCCACCGCCCCTGGCCTCTTCGTTCCATTCTATCTGTTCTTTTTATCATTGCAGTACAAAGAGGTAAAATGATATCTCCCTCTCATCTTCTGCTCCTCACAGTCAGGCATGCCCCCACAACGTTGTCATCACTAGGAAAAGTGTAGGAGGGCTCCCTTCACCCTCGACATTCACTTTTCAGAGCTGTGTGTTATTTTTAAGGATGCATCATAGCTTTGTGGGAAAGCCTTAGTGAGAGAGAGAGAGAGAGAGAGAGTGTGTGTGTGTGTGTGTGTGTGTGTGTGTGTGTGTGTGTAATTCCAGTCAAAGGTAAGAGTGTTTAAAGCTTTTCTGTGTTGTGCTAAGCCCTTCTCCCTGAGTCTTCTCTCTTAGATACAGTGTGATTCATCTAATTCCAGTGACTCCTTAGCAGAGTTGTAAAAGGCCATGCCGAGTACAGGTGTTGGTCTCTGTTCTTTGGTGTCTCTCGCAGTAAGTGAAGAGTGGACACAGCACGCAGAAGAGAGCGCTAAAGGCAGTCAATCAATACTGCAGACTGACTGACAATGGCAGTATTAAGTGCCATAGTGGTATGGTTTACTGGAATGAGTGCAAAATAAGGACCAGAGCTGGCCACATTAGCTTTACATAATAACACTAGGCAATTGGTATTGGAAGAGATGGCTAAAGCTCAGGCCACAAGCTAAGCAGGTCCCTTCCAGCTTTGACTATAGTTTTTTTTTTTTTTTTTTTTTTTTTTTTTCTGTGAGGGCCTCTCTCTGTCTCCCAGGCTGGAGTGCAGTGGTGTGATCCTGACTCACTGCAGCCTTGACTTCCTGGGCTCAAGCAATCCTCCCACCTCAGCATCCAAGTAGCTGGGACTACAAGCATGCCACCATGTCTGGCTAATTTTTGTATTTTCTGTAGAGACAGGGTTTTGCCATGTTTTCCAGGCTGGTGTTGAACGCCTGAGCTCAACTGATTTGCCTGCCTCAGCCTCCCAAAGTGCTGAGATTACAGGTGTGAGTCACTGTGCCCGATCTTCCCCTTTAACTATCTATAATTATTTAGCAAGTAGGACTTGGTTTGTAGCATAGTGGTAATTCCACTACTCTTTAACTAAAGTGAGGACTAACAATGACACTCAGAATTATTTTTAATTTACTTTTGGTATGTATATTCTAACTCATTAATAACGAGCAAATAACTGAAAAAAGAAGAAAAACATGTTAATCTTCCATCGTTATTTGGTAAAAAAACAGTTTTGTTGTAACTAAAATTTCATGACTTATTAATTTTGAGACAAGGTCTCACTTTGTCACCGAGGCTGGAGTGCATGGAGTGCAGTGGTGTGATCATGGCTCACTGCAGCTTCAAACTCTTGGGCTCAAGCAATCCTCCCACTTCAGTCTCTAAAGTAACTAGAACTACAGGTATGCACCATCATGCCAGGCTAATTTTTAAAGCTATTTTTTGTATAGACAGGGTCTTCCTGTGTTGTCCAGGCTGGTCTCAAACTCCTGGCCTCAAATGATCCTCCCACCTCAGCCTTCCAAAGTGCTGGAATTATACCCGCCTCATGACTAATTGCTAATCTCTGGTTTTTTTCTCTCTTTCTGTAGAATGACCCAACCCTTTTGACAAAAACATTGTGTTGAATGCATAGTCAAATTCCAAATCATATCAACATCATTTGTGTATGGATAACAATCAAGTGGGTAGGCCAAATCCAAATGACCAATTTTTAAAGTTTTTCTAATATGCCTTGGTACCATGTATTTTGTATCCTAACAATATTGACCTCTACAGGTATGGAAGCAGAGACCTAGTAAAAATTAATGGCAAAAGTCAGTGCATTAACAGATTGCAGCAACCCTTAATCATGAACTGCTAAACTTTAGACCATGAGCTGAGATCATCTTAGTGTACAGAAGAGTTTCCATATTTGAAAACAAATTTTGAAAACGGGGGAAAAGTGAGGTAAACAAGGATATTAATCATACTCTGCTTTCCATGTTCTAATGCTTAGTAAATTTACTTGGCACACACACATTCTTACATTAGGAAATACATTTGAGTT
Organism: Mandrillus leucophaeus; assembly: GCF_000951045.1. Taxonomy (NCBI): domain Eukaryota; kingdom Metazoa; phylum Chordata; class Mammalia; order Primates; family Cercopithecidae; genus Mandrillus; species Mandrillus leucophaeus. The sequence continues at coordinate 655,986 of NW_012108275.1, read as the reverse complement.
AAGTGAATCTAAGTTTCATTGTTTCACTCACTGAAAAAAAAAAAAATCTAATACAATTTGGAGAAAGGAAAAGGTTATTCCGTAGTTGGAAAGGCAAGTATTATACTCTTAGGCTACCCTCTTGACTCTGCTTTGGACAAACACAATAAAGGCTAAAAATGTTTATGCTGCTTTTCTTCCCTGTGTTTTCCTCATAGGACAGCCTGTGTTGGTCTAAAATCATGACCTGTCAGAGATTTACGTATTTTTAAAGTAGACTGCAGCCTCAGTCTCATCTCTCTTCATCGTGATACTGTATTACCTTTTATCAGCCACATCAGAGAAGTATACTTGTTCATTTAAATCAAGGGTCAAACCAAATACTCACGTGTGTGGGAGGAGTTCTTTCTTTTGTTTTGGCCCGTATTGATAATTTAATGATGAACTTCCTCCCTGATGTTTATTCAAAGACATTATTATCCTTCTTTTCATTCTAAGGGATTTGGGGGTTATTATTTTTTAGCAGTGGCTGGTATAAGTGAAAGCAGTGACAAAGCTTCTCAAAGGAAGGAATAAGGCAGTGAAGCCATGGATACACAGAGCCATGGGAGAAACAAGGCCATGGGAGAAACACGACTTTCCTCAGGTTAAAGTTGTGGGGTTAAAACCATTTTATATTAAAACAAGTATGATTACAAAATGTACTTATTGAACAAACATTTCTGGTGCATTTATCATGTGTCAGGCAATATTCTTGATTCTGGAAATATAGTGGTGAAAGTTAAGGTGGCCAGGCAGGGCACCCCGTTTCATGGAGCTGGTATTCTAATAGAGAATGACAAAAATATGAGTAAGAAATTCTGACAGTGAAAAGTGTAATGAAGAAAATACATGATGTGACAGTGACAGGGTAGAGGAGCTAATTCAGATTGGCAGGTTGGGAAAGGTTTCACTGAAGAAGAGACATTTGAGCTGAGACCGGAAATCCTAAGAGTAAGGGGTCATTCTAGGTAGAGACAACAATGAATAAACAACCCCATGGGAAAACTAACTTTGCCTTTTTGAGTAACCAATAAAAGACAAAGCAGTCAGACTGGAGTGGATGGGACACTGACGATAAGAAATGATGTCAAAAGGCAGGCAATGGCAAGACTGTGTAGAATGCTGGGAGAACAGCTAAAGAGGCTATTGCAATTCAGGTAAGAACTGGTAGAAGATAATGGAAACTTAGAAAAAAGGAAAAGCAATGGATATGGAGGAAAAATTAATGTACTGTAGGTGTACTTTTGAAGTAGATTACGGGATTATGGGAAATCAAGGAGAAATGACACTTCCTGGGTTTTTGTCTGAGAAATATATGAGTGAAAGGAGAAGGACCATATAGTGAGATGAGGAAGAATGAAAAAAAGAACCATTTTCATAGGGAGAAAGTCAAGAGTACTGTTTTAGTCATTTTAAATATGAAACACCTTTTTATTATTCAAGTAGTGAAGGGTCAAGTGGGCTTTTAGGTATCTAAATTTATAGCTCAGTGGAAAGGTCAGAACTGGCAATGTAAATTTGCACATAAGATAGTATGTAAACCATGCAATTAGATGAGATCAGTAGAAAAGGAGAAAAATCTTAGGCCTGAGCCTGGAGCACACCAACACTTAAGGCTTAAGAGGAAGACCTAGAGCCAATGGATAGAACAAGAAGCAAGAAACCAGGAGAGCATGTTGTTAGAGAAGCCAAGAAAAGACAGTGCATGAAGAGGACTTAACGGCCAGCTGCATAAATGCCGCAGGAGTTAAGAGAGTGATGACTTATTTGGCAAAGTGGAGGTGTTTGTAATCTTGACAAGAGCAGTTTGAGGGAATGGTGGGATACAAAACCTAGTTAGGGTCCATAGAGGTAAGCTGGAAATGTGAGGAAAGTTTTGAGCAGGCTTCTGTGAAGGCGTGAGAGAAGTGGCAAAAGAAGATGAGAGGTCAAGGGAGGGTGTTGTTTTGTTTACAAATGGGAGGCAGAAGAAAATGTTTATATGCTGATGGAATGGTCCAGTAGTCACAGGTTGGTGTTGGAAAGTTGAAGAGGGAAGTTATGACACAGTAATTTTGGAGAGTAAGAGAACAAACATGTTTGTGAAGCACAGTAAGATCTTTGGGTAGTACCTATTTGAAAATTGTGGTAATAGATTTAAAATGAAATTAGCCAGCATTGGGTTTAGATTTTTCTCCAGCCCCATTCAGCTGTTAGGTATAAGTGCAGAGTAAAGAGATGGAGCAGTGCTTAAAACAAGTTAGGACCTGCAGGTAGGAGACTATGACAGAGAGTAGATGAAGTTGATACGATTACAAAAAAGCAATTGCTAATGATAGGCTATGATAAATTCCCAAGACATGTGTTTATTAAATGTTTGATGAATGACACAGACTGGAATCAGACTTTACCCCTTCCTAGAAAGGGTAAGTTGCTGAACTTAAGTCAATGCTTCCTTTATAGAATTTCTGAGAGGATTTAATTATAATTTTTGTATAGTGCCTAAAATAGGACCTGGCATTGAACAATCATTCAATACATGTTAGTTTTCAGCTCCACTTCCCAAGTAAAATTTCTCTTCCTCATTCAGTTACTCAACAATCATTTCTTCAAAACAGTCTGTGCCAGCCACATACTAGGTGCTAAGATATAATAGCAAGGCTGATAAGAACCTGCTTTCATGGTATAGCAGGGGAAACAGACATTTTACAAATAACTAAACTTAATAAATATTTACATTCAGTTGTGATAAACACTGTGAAGATTGACCACTATATTTATATAAAAGGGATATGTTTAAAATAGATTTTTAAAACTTTTAAACTTTTGTAAAAATTTTCAAAGAGAATCTGATGTTAGAAGTTTAACATTCTGATTTATCTGTTTTGAACATGAAAAATACAAACTCAAAGTAAACATCTACAACATAAGGCACATCTATCCATATAGAAAAGGAATAAGAAGGTACTGACTAATAAAGTTGAAACAACACTGTCATATTAATCTCAAAAATGGACCAAACTTGCCTTTATGTTAGGGTCAGAATGCATGTGAGAGTTGGGCTCAATTCCTTTAGAATTGTTCCTTAGGATATATTTCTTAAGCTTTAACTTTATGCCAGGCATTGTGCTAAGTGACAGAAAGAGAAAAGCAACCCTTGGCATCCAGGAGTTGGGTTGTTATTACCAGCTAGGCCTTGGCGTTCTCCTGTTGAACATAAACTATCTCACAGAAGACCATCAGTCAAGGTTACTCTGTGACCATGATGAAACAGAAAAGACCTCTTCATATCTTGCGTAATAAAACAAAAACAAAGTAACAGTGCAAAGCACAAAATACTAAACATCCCTTTCTAGCATCTAATGAGAGTGACTGCTGCTGCTTTACAAATTACGGCTTTAACTTAGCTTCACGTCTCCCACCTCCTAAATGAGATCTATTCAGACCAATCATAAAATTACCCCGCTTCCTGAGACAATCGAAATCCAGTGCAAACTCTTGCTTGAATCCTTCCCAAATCACTCAACACAAGCCCACCTTTCCAGCACTCAGAATTCCCTACAATGTATTCTCTAGCTTCAACAAACAAAAAACCCAACTTTGTTCAACTCCTTATGTGTTCCTAGTGGTCTCTGCGTTGAGTGGCATTACCAGTGGAATATATGCATTAAATTGTGTAATCCTCACAAGTATTTCTTGAAAGAGGTACTATTAACAAATCCATTTTACAAATAAGGAAATGGAGGCACAGGGCTGTTAAGTAACATTTCCAAAGTCACACAGCTGGGGAGTGGCAGAACCAGAATTAGATTCCAGTCTGACCCCAGTGGGATTCCCTGATAATGTTCCAGAGAATTATTTAGAATTGTTAGTAGGTTACTCTTTCAGTTTAACAAAGGGCAAAACAGTCTTTCTATACCTCTATTCCTTCCATCTTACCTACTCTTTGGTCTCATTGCTAAACAGTGAGTTCTTTATTTAAGGAATTTTTACTTGCTAGCTTTACAGATTAAAACAAATTAACATCAGAGCTTGCTAATTTTGGCTTATTTCAGGGTCAGAATGAGCTTCATCAATGACAGATTTGATCAGGTCCACTCACATTCTCAAAATCTTTCAATAGCTTCAGGCTAGAGTTAAAAAAATGTCAGCATGATACACTTGTCCCTTCTCCCTTTTCTGACTTTATCTCTTGATGCTTCTGCACAATTCATTAAACAGGTATTTTGTACCAGACCACCTCCCCATATTTTCCAATCATACAGAAACCCTCAGTACTTTTTTAACACAGCCTTTGCATGTGTTAAGCTTCAACCGATGCAATTGATGACCTTCCCACCCCATGTTGCTCCTTTGTCGTTCCACCCTATCACTTACTTTCCTTGATTATTAGCACTTTTCATACCATGTTACATGCTTATTACTCCAGCCTCAACTCTTCAGAAACCAAAAGGCATTATTCTCTTTGCCATCCTTTGCACTTGGCATGATGCCCAAGATTGGGCCAAGCTTAGACCTTAAACCATTTCTTCACCAAATTCAAATGTCTCCAATTTCTTTAGTAATTGGTATGGTTTGGGTCTGTGTTCCCCCACAAATCTCATGTTGAACTGTAATCCCCAATGTTAGAAGAGGGGCTTTGTAGGAGATGAATGCATCATGGGGGCAGATTTTTCCCTTGCTATTCTTGTAATAGTGAGTTCTCACAAGATCTGGTTGTTTATAAAAGTGTGTAGTACCTCCCCCTTCATTCTCTCCTCCTCCTGCTCTAGCCATGTAGGAAGTGCCTGCTTCCCCTTCGCCTTCTAGCATGATTATAAGTTTCCCGTGGCCTCCCCCAAAGCCAAGCAGAAGCCGTTATGCTTCCTGTACAGCCTGTGGAACTATGAGTCAATTAAACCTCTTTTCTTTATGAATTACCCAATCTCAGGTACTTCTTAAAGCAGTATAAGAACAGAGTAACACAGTAACACATTTCTAGTTCTGTTACTTCACTCAAAAAATCTAAGTTTAATAAATTGTGCATTAGTCATAATGGCGGATAATTGGTTTTCAGATTATTTTCCAAAAATTCATTGTGGATCAGAAGATAACTGGACTTTTTGGGTGTGTGCTTCTCAACCAGCAATGTAAGTTCAATAGGTCTTTAGGTTATAGCAGTGTCAACTCTTAAAGTAAACTATGATTTCTATTTTTTTTTTTTTTGAGGAAGTCTTCATCTGCTTTGCCAGGCCACTGGTTATACATGTTTAGGGGACACAGTGTAATAATGAGTCTCCTTAATAACTAGTAATAATAAATCCTAATACCAAAGTGCCAATACCAAAAACAAAACACCTCACAGTAGAATGATTACTGTGGGAAAGCAGACTGAAGAGAATAGAAACTAGCTACTACTCTCTTTTGTATATTGAAACTTGAAATTGATGCAAAAGCAATAAAAAATACTCTTTAAAGTTAAAAAATGTAGCTGCTGGGGATAACAGAAATAAAGTCATACAGCTAGTGTAAAATAACTGAGACAATTTATGTATTTAAATATAATGGGCTGTCCTATGAAGAAAAATATATTAAAAGAGTGGCTTTTAAGCATAGATTTAAAAAATTGTTCCAGATTCCTTTTAGTTTCAGGAAAAAGGGTTAATCATGTATTTTAAAACTGATAAAACTAGGGACAAAGAAAACTCACTTAAAGTGGCATTAAAATGTCAGTAGGTTTTTGAAAAAGATTATCTTTGAAAGGCAATTTTTGTAAGTAAATAAATTTGCTGTAATAATATGTTCTATCTTGTTTGTATTAGAATTCTCTTATTTCTATAGGATTTGTTTAAAAAACTTTAACAATTATATCAAAGTTTCAAAAGGTCCAAAGCCTTAAACCTCTTGTTGAAGAAAGCAAAAGAACCATTTTGTCAAAACAAACATAAAAACAAAACTCAAATTCTGAAATCTAAATGTTATTCCAAGACAAGACTATGACTGACTTCCTCTATCTTGCCAACACTTTTAACTATTTAAAAACAAAAATTGTCTTTTTTGTTGTACTCCTTCTGCTTTAAGCTGTTATGATTTTTTTTATACATCAACCCAAAATACTCTAAATAATTTTTTTTAATTTTTTTTTCTCTTTGGTGGGGAGACTGGGTCTCACTGTCGCCCAGGCTGGAGTACAGTGGCATGATCACGGCACACTGCAGCCTCAACCTCCCTGGCAGCTGGGACCACGGGTGTGCACTATCATTCCCAGTTTTTTTACATGTTATTTTTATTCATAGAAATGGGGTCTCCCTATGTTGCCCAGGCTGCTCTCAAACTCCTGGGCTCAAGGAATCCTCCCACCTTAGCCTCCAAGTAGCTGGAACTACAGGCACCTACCACCATGCCTGGCTGATTTTTAAAAGTTTTTTTAGAGATGGGGTCTCACTGTGTTGCTCAGGCTGGTCTTGTGGGCTCAAGAGATCCTTCTGTCTCAGTCTCTCAAAGTGCAGGGATTACAGGCGTGAATCACTGTACCCAGCTCTTTAAACAAATTTTATCATACTATTAAATTATCAATAAATAAGTTTTAACAATGTCAGCTCCTATTTCATCTTCCTGTTCAATTAATTAAAACCATTCTCTAATTGATTTTGAGTGATTTAATGTCATTTTGATCCTGACACAAATTTATTCCAAAAATGCAATTTTGATGAGAACATTAGAATTTTCACATGGACTTACTAAAAAAGTAGTTCAATAGGTAGACCAAAGGAAAGAACCAAAACATTATTCATGTCTACCTACTCTTATTTGAAAATGTAGCATTCAAAAATGACAGCACATTTGAAGCATAATTATAGGGACACCATAGTGGTGGAAGAAGACAGTGTAAGAAAGACAACCGTCAGAGTGCAGTACTACTGGAACATAAAAAAGCTATATTCATCACTGATGGCTGTTTCTTTGAGAACTCCCAAACTATGTAAGTTACTGAAACTGCTCCAGGCATTCAATAAAGCAAAAGTACACTTATAAAAGTGTTTAAAGAAAAAGAGAAGATGGCCGAATAGGAACAGCTCCAGTCTCCAGCTCCCAGCGCGAGCGACACAGAAGACAGGTGATTTCTGCATTATCAACTGAGGTACTGGGTTCATCTCACTGGGGAGTGCCGGACAATCGGTGCTGGTCAGCTGTTGCAGCCCGACCAGCGAGAGCTGAAGCAGGGAAAGGCATCGCCTCACCTGGGAAGTGCAAGGGGGAAGGGAATCCCTTTTCCTAGCCAGGGGAACTGAGACACACAACACCTGGAAAATCGGATAACTCCCACCCCAATACTGCGCTTTAAGCAAACGGGCACACCAGGAGATTATATCCCACACCTGGCCGGGAGGGTACCACGCCCACGGAGCCTTCCTCATTGCTAGCACAGCAGTCTGTGATCTAACCACAAGGCAGCAGCAAGGCTGGGGGAGGGGCGTCCGCCATTGCTGAGCCTTAAGTAGGTAAGCAAAGCCCTGGGAAGATCGAACTGGGTGGAGCTCACAGCAGCTCAAGGAGGCCTGCCAGTCTCTGTAGACTCCACCTCTGGGGACAGGGCACAGTTAAACAACAACAACAACAACAAAAAACAGCAGAAACCTCTGCAGATGCAAGCGACTCTGTCTGACAGCTTTGAAGAGAGCGGTGGATCTCCCAACACAGAGGTTGAGATCTGAGAACAGACAGACTGCCTGCTCAAGTGGGTCCCTGACCCCTGAGTAGCCTAACTGGGAAACACCCCCCACTAGGGGCAGACCGACACCCCACACCTCACACGGTGGAGTACACCCCTGAGA